>NC_140242.1:29704964-29849964 GCF_949987555.1 Borostomias antarcticus
CTCCCTCTAACTCTAATATGATTTTCTGTCTCCCTGAAACATAATATTCTCTCCTAGTCTCTAAATAGCTACATATGTGGCCTTGTGGCCAATAGGGCAGTCACAATTTCCCAGATGTCAGCCCGTTCACAAATTCATTATCCATCCTTCAATATTACACTACCTGAAATATGAATGCACTTTTCCCATTAATACGTTGACCTTCACTTGGTAAATGCACTATTTTGCTTGTAATTTCTTCTTCATTGACGAAGACGCCACCCACCTGGTTATGATATCAGTACTACGTCTTGTTAGGAGATCAGTATATTAAAGAGTCACTGAACAAGAGCATGTAGTTGTGCACCAGCCACACTCTACAGTTAGAGACACAGGAAACAGGTGTATCCGCATGTACTATTCACAATACTGTTCAAAGTACTGTATGACTGCACATGACACATGCATACCTGATATACTGTATAAATGGGGTAACATTTGTGAATCTAGGTTGCAGTCAGGTGACCATGTTCCTGTCATGGGAGGTTCTGCCGTCCGGTCTTGGTCAGACAGTACGTTCTGCGGGTTCCGGTAATAAATCCCGTTTAGGGGATTAGGGACTGCCTAATCCATCAACTGTGACAGCTCAGGGACAAATGAATAAGTGAAGCTACAATTGGCGACGAAAGAGAATGAATGTGGTCTTAATCAGAGCTGTGAGCTGCTGGAGGCGGCCATGTTTAATGTAGGGCTGTCCTCTTGGTGGCATCTTAAATTATCCGATGCCAATCTGGGCTTTCTCAGTGGGTTAATCATTCTCAGAGCGCTCTATGACAGAGAGAGAGAGATAACATTGTTATTGATCCTACAGGAAGTACTTATTTTAGATTGAGCAGCAGAAGTAGTGGAGGGAGCATGAGGAGTCAGAGAGGCTGAGTGGGAGGAGATGGGAGGAACAGCTGAGCGCAGACAGATACAGACGGGGGCGGAGGAAGGATTGCGGGGGAGAGGAAGATAAGAGAGAAAGAGAGTTGTGGTGAAACGGTACCATGGAGATGAGGGGCGGGGGGGCGGGGGGGGGCACATGGTTTATTACCGCCCTCTTGATGATAAACACAAGTCTGCCAAGGTGCAGTCCCACTCTGAGCTCAGTCTGAGATAACCCCCCCTTTCTCTCTCCTCCTCCTCCACCTCCTCCTCCTCTCAGTCCTCTTCACCGTCTTTCTCTGTTCCTTCACCTCCCCCACTCCGCCCTCCTTGTCTGCCTCTTTCATTCTCTCTCCTCTCAACCTTCCTCTCCCTCCATCCTGCGTTTTCTCTCGTCAGCTCAGAAAGTCTCCTTCCTCGTCCCTCTGTCCTCGTTTCCCCTTTCACTCAAATCCTTTAAGTCTCCCAACCCTTCAAACTCTGGCTCCCCAGCTGGGAAAGGGCTTCCTTAGAGAGACATGATTGAAATGTTTACGTTGAGAATTCTGGGCCAGTCGACATGAGGCCTGGGTGTGAGAGGGGGGGTCAGGCTTGTCAGAGAAGCAAGGAGCAGCAAATAGCCACAGGCCTCCTCTGGGGGCTGGGGGGTGATCATGGCCGTGCGTCGGCAGGAAGCCACTGCGTTCCACGTAGTTCACTTGTTTAAACACACATAACAGTTGATAAACAGCCGCTGGTTCCTAGACACGCTCCCTCAAGGACCAATTTCCTGTTAGCATCTCTGGTCCAATCACGGCCGAGGACAGAAGCGATATACTGGCCACTTTTTCACCACGTTGATGAGAGCTCTGATAGTTAAAAAAAAAAGTGTTTGACACTAAGAGTAGAGATCTATAAAGCCTTTGCAATTTAACAAAGACTCTGTCTGACAAGCCTTAAACTCAGACTCCCAGTCAGTATCTGTCAGATGCGTTGGGCTTTCATGCCTTCTCACTGAACATCTGCTGGCCTTATTCTGGCTGTCATATTTCTCTCATATGGATTTCAGTCAGAACCCAGATAGCAAGCGGATGTGTAATAATTCTGGGCCATATATGGGCCGGAACTAAGCCACAAGGGCCAGATCTGGCCTGTATATGGCCCAGATCCGCTTGCTATCTGGGAACTCAACCATTACCAGTACCATTTTATATCATGGAACCCACATGTAGATGAACCAAATTGAAGTACAATATATACCGAATAATAATGAATTATGTATCATTATGTACAGTATATTATATCAATAAAATATGAAATACATAAAAAATGTTTTGTGTATGAAGAACCCAGGATGCCAAGGTCAGACTGAAATTAATGATCGACCATTCTGCTGATGGCTCCTGTGTGTGTATGTGTGTGTGTGTGTGCCTCATCTTAAATTAATTGACACTATAATGCCTGATAGCACCAGCTCCCTCAATTTGACTAGAATTGCTAGTGTTGTTTGTTTCATCAAAGCATAAATGTCCATTGAATAGACTGTAATAGTGCCCCTCCCAATCAACAAGGTCTAAAATAGCACAAGAAAGAAGCTCATCAGAATGTGTTGATTAGTAGCAGCCATTTTGCATCCTTGCAGCTATCATTAAAGTTCCATTACGCAGCTGGGACAGACTTCCAACCCGCATCCCTGCTAGTGAGATAACATCACCGTAACACCATAACATCACCATAACATCATAACATCACCATAACATCACCATAACACCGTAACATCACCATAACATCACCATAACACCATACCATCACCATAACACCATAACATCACCATAACATCATAACATCACCATAACATCACCATAACACCATAACACCATAACATCACCATAACACCATAACATCGCCATAACATCACCATAACATCACCATAACACCATAACATCACCATAACATCACCATAACACCATAACATCACCATAACACCATAACATCACCATAACACCATAACACCATAACACCATAACATCACCATAACACCATAACATCACCATAACATCACCATAACACCATAACATCATGACATCACCATAACACCATAACATCACCATAACACCATAACATCATAACACCACCATAACACCATAACATCACCATAACACCATAACATCACCATAACATCACCATAACACCATAACATCACCATAACATCACCATAACACCATAACATCACCATAACACCATAACACCATAACATCACCATAACACCATAACACCATAACACCATAACATCACCATAACACCATAACATCACCATAACATCACCATAACACCATAACACCATAACACCATAACATCACCATAACATCATAACATCACCATAACATCACCATAACACCATAACATCACCATAACACCATAACATTACCATAACACCATAACATCGCCATAACACCATAACATCACCATACCACCATAACATCACCATAACACCATAACACCATAACACCATAACACCATAACATCATAACACCATAACATCACCATAACACCATAACATCACCATAACACCATAATACCATAACATCACCATAACACCATAAATATCACCATAACACCATAACAGCATCATAACACCATAACATCACCATAACACCATAACATCACCATAACACCATAACATCATAACATCACCATAACATCACCATAACACCGTAACATCACCATACCACCATAACATCACCATGTTGCTGCTTCTTTTGTAATCTCGGCTACATTGAAAATGAGGGCCTGCTCCTCAATTGTATTCCCGAGAAACTAAATAAAGGTTATGAATGAATGAATGGATGAATGGATGAATGACTGAATGAATGAATGAATGAATGAATGAATGAATGAATAAGTTGTGTGCCTCTCTGCATCTTCACCACCTCTTGAACCATATGATGGCTGAAACCTCCAAACTCACCAGGGTTTTCTATCGGCCAGAGCTTTCATCACTTAAAGCAATGAATGTCCACCTGTATCCTTGAGCACAGTATTATGCATGTGCTGCAGAAACGGGCCGTCCAGAGGATATCTGTCCTCTCCGCTGCCTGTTAGGGCGGTGGATATCTGTCCTCTCCGCTGCCTGTTAGGGCGGTGGATATCTGTCCTCTCCGCTGCCTGTTAGGGCTGTGGATATCTGTCCTCTCCGCTGCCTGTTAGGGCTGTGGATATCTGTCCTCTCCGCTGCCTGTTAGGGCGGTGGATATCTGTCCTCTCCGCTGCCTGTTAGGGCGGTGGATATCTGTCCTCTCCACTGCCTGTTAGGGCGGTGGATATCTGTCCTCTCCGCTGCCTGTTAGGGCGGTGGATATCTGTCCTCTCCGCTGTGTGTTTAGCTAATGAAGCCGTACAGATCAGCTGTCTCTCTGTTTTCCCTGAGCTGATGAGAGACGTCCCTTAGCGATCAAGCCCTTTCTCTCTCTACTCTTATCAGAAGGTGAGGTCAAGGTTGTGTGTGTGTGAGGAACATTAGCTTGGCATGCCGTAGTAAAGATGCATGAGCTCAAACTAAATGCCCAATTTGGATTGTCAGAATGAAATTATTTTCTCGGGCAACAGTGAAATGCCTTACTGGAAACACACACACGTCATAACGGATTGTACTGTATATATGTGTACTGAACAATATTCCACCGTATATATGTGTACTGAACACTATTCCAAAGGCCACACAGCTACTGGAAAGCCTTCTTATATCTTGCACATAAACAACCTTTGCCATTTCTCAAACAGAGCTATGATTGATATACAGTTCTGGTGATGCTATAAAAAGTTATTTTTTCAGTCTGTCATGTGTTGTCATGTGTTTTACATTATGCAGGTCTGCCTTAAGGAGTGCTTTTACCTGAATAAGAGACATGTGTTCCTCTTCATGAAGAGGAACATGAATGAGGAAGTCAAAGTGATTTTCTTTTGTACCTGTGATGTGCAGAAAGGCTGTATTCAGAACACAGGTTTATGAATATAGATCCTTATCTCTTAAAGTAATAAAGTCAGATATGTTTGATGTTTGTAAGAACCAAGGAGAGGAGTCGAAGGGAAAGAGACAAGAGAGACTGCAGATTTCCCCAAGGAGGATGTTCCAAAGCTGACTGATTAAAATATATTCCTATTTCACCGACAGTGATAGACTGTATGGTCGTTAAAACCTTGATATTGGAAAGAAAATGTAATTGTTATGCATTGAATGAGGTCTAGGTCTTTGGTGAGGGAATGCTCGTAACTGCTCATGTAAAGCCTGTCTAATAATAGCACTGTTCACGGTCTGTACATTGATCATAAACATGTAGAAATGCTGTTTCACACAGGGTTTAAAAATACCTCCAGCCCTCTGAAAGCTGGAGGATTAGCACATTTAACCAGGAGGATCCATCTCCTTCAGACACCTGACAAAACTCACAAGGTGTGCATTTCATTTTAAAGGGCACTTACTAATATTTTTCTTTTCTTGACCTCAGCGCTGGTGGCTCCCCAGTGCAATAAATAATAGAGGATGAGCGTCCATCGCTTCAAAAGATAGAAACAGAGACGGGGAGAGAGGGAAGAAGAGAGAGTGAGAGAACGACAGGGAGAGAGAAAGAGAGAGAGAGAGAGAGAGAGAGAGAGGGGGGACATAGAGAGAGAGGTACAGAGAGAGAGGTGGGACATGGAGAGAGAGGGACAGAAAGACGCAGATAGAGAGGGACGGGGAGAGAGAGGGACAGAAAGAGGCAGAGAGAGAGAGGGACAGAGAGAGAGAGGGACAGAGAGAGGCAGAGAGAGAGAGAGGGACAGAGAGAGAGAGAGGTGGTTAGCCATGCGTTGAGAGGATATTTTCACCCTCAGTTAGACACAGGCAGCCGGGCCACAGCTGAGCTGCTTGCTGACAGAAATCAAGGGTGTCTGATAGTCGCCAGGCGGTGACAGACGGAAAGAGAAAGTCCCCCTGCCCTACTGCTATTTGAGGCTTGTGATTCGCCAGGACAAGGTGAAACTGTGCTTGGTATGCAGTCCCTTCAAGCCTTGGAGTTTGTAAGCTGTATTAAAGATGATGGTGTTTTTATTGACATTCCTCCCACAGCGGCAGCAGCAGCCCCTGATCTACCGTACCTTTCATCTAACTAGATCTCAACTAAAAAGGCTTTTAGTTACTGTGCCCCTAGAGCTTTTAATGAGATTCAGGAGAGCATCTGATTGGATTCCTTGGTCTGTTTGGGCAGTTTGAAAAACATGTTTAAGGAAATTGAGGCTGAAGAGTGTGCATGTTTTAAATAATATTGTTTTTGTGTTTGCAGTTTATATGTTTATCTTTAATGTGTATGATGTTTTTGTTTTATTTGATCAATGTGTATGCTGTCTTTGTATTCTAAATGTGTATTTTATTTTGGTTTGATTTATGATTTTTTATTTTTACATTTACAATACCATTGAAAATAAGACCCTGGTCTCAATGGGCTCCCCTGGTAAAATAAATGAATGAATTAATTAACAAAAAATAAATGAATACAGACACTAGTCGAGCAGTAACCTAGGCCTACTCAATCAAGTGTCAACTGTCAAAACCTGTAGTGTTTTTTCTCAAAATGACTCCACATAGTCACCCCATTAAAGTGAACAATAGGTCACCCCACCAGTAGAAGTCAATAACATGATGGCAGTTGATTGGAAACATCATTGTGTTGTGACAGCATGGACAGCCTCAAGCGACTGGTGCCAAGTCCAAGAGAGTTTTTTCCATGGTTGCTGACAGCTGAGTTCAACTCTCAACACTTATCACAACTCTGTTAATTACAAAATCCATGCTAGCCAGCTTGGGAAGTGCCAGGGAAATTGACTGCCTGTCCACGATAGCCAATAACACTGCAGTGGCCACTCGGAGTTCACAAACTTTTGTTTCCTTCAAAGTTATATTTCTATTAAGATTGTCCATGTGCAGCGTGGTGAGAAAGCCGGATGGCAGACTATCTACAATTGGATATCACTCATTCTCCCTGGGATGGCCCCCAAATTGGCCCATACTTAGGGATGCAGTGGCGAGAGTTAGATTGTGGCCTGGCTTTAGCTTCCTGAGAATATCATATCAGCCCAGCGTCAGCCGCAGTGCTACAGGGCAGAATTAATTTGGCTTCCAGTTCCCCCTTCCTACCGGGGGACACTCACAGCCCTGCTTCAGAGTCGGCTTTGGGCAAGATTAACGCCACTTCTGGGAATGTGATGAAAGTAGTGTATCTAGCTCCCGCGGCAGGCTCTTGTGTGGAGAAACGAAAAAGAGGAAGGGAGGGAGGGAGGCATGGTGGTGCTCTAATTCTTGGTGGCATCAGATACCCTCAGTCTTCCAAACCTATCCTCGCCAGCCGCTTGCCTGCCTGGCTGTCGGGCCTCTCCGGGTCCAGTGACGGGAGGCAGAATGTGCCCTTGGATGTGGCTTAGCGGTCCCTGGCGAGGCGGAGCAGATGTCCCGCTCTCTGCATCGCAGCAGCACGCGGATCCTGCTAACGAGGCTAACAAGGAGACACCTCCAGGCGAGACAGGCCCCCCGTGTTTGCCTGGCAAATTTATCAGGGATTTGAGCTCTCTTCTCAGCCACCATAGATTCTCTGCTGCCCTGATTAACAGAGACCATAGAAATCAAGCTTCTCCCCTCCTGGGCTGGAGATATGACTGCTCTAAATAGGCTCCCTGTTAAATTTCCCCCAAGTCTTAGTTTCAGCTTAAACTATTGACCCGTCTTAGCTGTGGTGCTAAATCTGACCTGAGGGAATGTTTTTGTTATGTTACTCTGCGGTCTTTGTAAATAGCATGCAGTAGAGTAATACAAATCTATATAATAATAATAATAATAATAATACATTTTATTTGTAGTGCGCTGGCCGTCTGAGGGGTGAGGAGTTCCTTGAGGTGGGGGGGGGGGGGGCATTTCCGTATATGCACTGGTGGGTGAGGAGGGAAACCTTGAATTCAACTCTGAGTGAGATGGGGAGCCAGTGGAGAGACTTTAGGATGGGGGTGATGTGGTCGCACCCTCATCAGGATCCTAGCAGCGCTGTTCTGGATGTACTGGACTTTCTGTAGCCTACTACTAGGGATCCGGATGAGGAGTGCATCGCACTATATTCTCATGAAGTCCTTCATCTCATATTTTCGTAAGACTCTATAATAATAACTCACCTAACCCAAATCTCTCTGTTCACAGGTCTGAGTGAAGCAGCAACAGTTACTCCTGTTGGTAAGTTCATTCTATTCAAACTCATTTTCTAATGTCTGAATTTCTCTCATGCATTCTAGAACCCCCTTGACACCTCACAAAGAAAGGAGATTACATTTGGGGGTCAGTTTCGTTCCTGCTATTCTCTGCATCTGATAAATAAAAAATATATAAGAAGTCTCATATTGCAAAGACTTGTTATAGTATGTATTTAGGCTACATATGTTAATATACAATGTGTGATACCCAGTAGCAGACACATTGAATTGCCTGTTGAATGGAAAATGAATCCTAAAATAGATTATCCTACCTGGGAGAGGATTGGCTTTGATCATTATTTAGACAGGGAAGATGGGAAAGTCTGTGAATGTGCATCAAAAACCGCTAATCGCATTTGGACCAAACACTAATGACGATTCAGCAATTCCTAAATGTGCGCACAGTTAGGGGTGAAGTATGGCACGCTTATGGCCAAGTATATTGCAAGTATCCATCAAACCTAGAGAAGGGGCAAGGTTTGTTTAGTCTGTGCATGGAGATATTAAACTCTTAATATGGTTCATGTTATTGAAAGACCCCTACCCACCGTGAGTTGTACAATTGTTCCATCACAAACGGCCCTCCGTTGAATCCGACTCTCAGGGCGGCTCAGAAAATCACTGTAGTTTAATTTCTCTTGCTCCGTCCCAAATGAGCAGGTCTTGTAATTCTCCTTTAATTGCTCTGAACGTGTCCACATTGTAAACAATGTGGAGCAATGAGAATTTAATGAGTGGGCGAACACCTAGATGTTTCGGGTGATTAGGCATTAATGAGCCTGTCTTTTAATTGCACTCTTTGGGGTCTCCATTAACAAAGTGCCGTTTTATTTAATTATTTATTTTCTTTCTTCCCTGCACCTCTCTGGGCTTGTGGGATCGATCTCAATTTTAGATCTCACTTTGTGTTTTACAAATGGCGCATGTTCGTCTGGGGCTGTCTCTGTCCTTCAGAGAAAGTCAAGTCGAAGTGGGCAGATGTTGCCTGTGCAATAATTCATGATTACCTTTAATCACATTCTTTAATGAGCATTGTGTCCCTCGGTGACGGATACAAAGAAGCTGTCTCCACACACTGGGGGACAGCTGTCTATAAAAAACAAACTCTCATGAAAAATGTACGTTTGTTAAAATAACAAAGTGAATGCCTGAAGGGGGATATATATGCATGTGCTCTGAGAAACATTACATGTTTGGAAGGTTGTATGAGGCTGCTTATAGTGTAATAATTGTTTATTTTGGTTTTACATGAGGACATACTGTTGCATCTAAAATCCATATCTTAATCATTAATTATATCTTCTCTGTCCTTGTAGATTACAATGTGGACGATGGATACTTTGATGCCATACTCGGAGGTAGGTTAAAGCACACTCATTGCCCACAGCACACAAAAAATGCAATTTATGTCCATAACAAAGGGACTGATGTTGAAAGCTGTAGCAGCACATTTCCTCCAGTATTTTGGGGGCAAGTTCTTTATTTGGTTGCAAAGAACAATATATTTCAATCAAGATATTATTGCTACCGAGGCCATTTTGCTGAAAGAATGAAAGTTGAGTTAGAGTTGAGACATGCTGTAGATGACATTCAGTTCAATTAGCCTGCACACAACTAAAGAGCTGATGGTTAGGTGTAGGCCTGTATAATGAATGATTAATTCAAGGTTAGGGCTATCGATCAAATGGCTCAAAATATTTTTTGTTCACTTGACGGAATTAACTGTAACCCTTTGTAAACTCCTTCTTTCAATGATGGTGAAGGCAGCAAAAATACATGTATTTCTCTCAGAATCCAGGAGTCTCTGCTAAATGTTATGGAACAGCTGGTAAAGCCATTTCAAAGTCAGTCAACTCTAATGCCACTGCAGCTATTTTTATGGTCCAAAACATTGCCCTTGAATTCCAACAGCCAGAAAAGACCACAGAATGCATTTAAAATACACTTTGTTCTTCTCTTGCCAGGTCAACATCAAGTGATCGATTTTGAATTAAGCATTAAACTGCCTTTTCTAGCAAGTTCTAGGAATCGACAAAGGGGAGAATTGTGGGACATTTAAAAGGCCTAGTCAGATATATGAAGTGGATCAGATCAAATGGGTTTCTACTACTCATCAAATTGTGTCAAAGAACTTTGAACATTTGCGCTAGCCGAGGGTTGATATTATAGTTTTTATGGAACATTCTAGTCTAGTCATCTTTTGAAGATAAGAGACAACTTTTTCTTACAATCTGTCCCAGAGAAATACATTTTGCTCCTTGTGGTCAATGTTTTTACAATATTTGGTCAGTTGCCCACTCTATGATGGTACTGTAGGCCTACACATATTGTGTACACACATATTGCTGAGTATTTTGACATTGACATTTTGGTAACAACATTATAGTGGGAAAGCCTATCCCATCGTTCCATGCTATTTTGATAGTCAAATGTCTTCTTATGACCTTGTCCCACAGTGTATTTAATATGTCTCCATTTGCAGCTGTCATTGCTGCGGTTGTCCTGGTGCTGCTGTGCTTGGCAGTGGTTCTGCTTCGTTACATGTACCGGCACAAGGGCACTTACCACACCAATGAGGCCAAGGGCACAGAGTTTGCCGAGACGGCTGATGCCGCGCTCCGAGGCGACCCTGCACTACAGGACACCATGGACGAGAGCAAGAAGGAGTACTTCATATGAGGAGTCGCCCTCCTGCTGCTTCTAACAGACTAGTCTTCCAATAAATGTGCTAAATGCTTCTGGGGTGGAGGATCAGCTAAGAGGGGAGACAAGGTCCTTATTGTATCTCTGTGAAGATCGATCTTCATCTGAACAGCATCCACTCTGACTATTCTCTTTTAGCGGCTTCGAGTGACTGATCTCAGAAACAGGTAGGGGTATGAGGCATGTTGAGATGATTAGCCTTTAGAATCCATCCTTCTTCATTCACTGTATATTATATTCTGTCTTGCACAGCATGTCCACACTGTGTAAAGTAGGAAATACAAAAATGTATTGGCTGTTTCCCATGCCTACCATCTGCCCTATGGCACTATCAGAGAGAACAATCTCACTAGGATCTAAGAGAATGATATACACAATGTTTCTGACTGGAACAGGGAATGGGGATCCACAAACAGCAATTAATCCTTGCAAAGAGCAGCCTATGATCAAAGTTACAAAAACTGAATTGATGGCTTGCTGTACTTTTCTACCAAGCTTACAGGCAAAACAAAATCTGAAAAAACACTACCAGAAATTGTAACCAGCTTTAAATCAGCCCCTTCTCTAATGTCAAATAAAATGTAACAAATATTGAAGACACAGTTTGAATGTTTTTATTCCCCAAGAATAACTGTACTCCCAATTCTGTTTAAAGTTTTAACTTGTTTATCATGTGAATTACCATTTGTGAGTGTTCAAAGTACAACATCTGGATGATGGAAGAATGTACAGTATTGTCCGGAGAATCACTTCGAATCCATTGACATAAATTAATTCCAAGTTCACTGTATTTGTATAATACTTTGACATTGTCATAGAAATTGTAATTTCACTCTACCTCCCTCAACCTTTCACATAGCTGTGCTAACCTCATTTATAACAGGATGACCTCTCCAGGAGGTCGACACACCTCAGATTTTGTCTGCCCTAGAATAACCATTCTTTGTTCCATTGTCCCTGCAAGATTAACTGCCCTTTCTCATATCTCGTGTCTCAACTCTTGACCATTGTTGATGATGTTGATGATTGGAAGCGTCATACCTGTGTATTGCTTGAATATAATGCCGTGCAAAACCAGACTACAGCACTTCTGTTGGATACCACTCACGTGTGTTATCCTGAAGTCCTTGAGCTCGTATATTTTCTCAATAAATCAGACTTAACCTCTTTTAGCGAACCTTGGCAAATATTTTTACTTTCGATCAGATTAAATTCCATTACAACATACTTCCACCACAAAAGTGCCTCACCAAACATCAATGACACACTTGAGATCTTTAAGAATAGCAGGGTTTATGTCCATCCATAGCATGTTTGGAATGAAGTATAGTGCTGACTTGACATTGCTTGGATTGGTTACACCCCATAAAGGTTTTAAGTGAGAGCCTGGGGGTTCTGTGTCTCAGAATAGTTGTTTCTTTGGTCAAAGCCAGAACCCGATGAGCATGCAGGACCACATCCTGGAACATGTGGTTAGACCTGCTCTAACAATTATTACATCATCGCCAAACCGCAATTTTGTGACATAATCGCAATTATCTTTTTGAACTGTGATTATTCTTTTTTGTTGTTGTTGTTGCTAATGTTTAGACCAAGCACTAACAGTGTACAATTTCATAATTGTTGCACTTCCAGACAGTGGCTGTTGTGTATGATAGGTTCTAGAATCAAGATGGTTAACTAACGAAGCTAACAATACCTAAACAAAACCAGAGACTCTGGTCTGGGAGCTGGGAACCAAACCCTCCTCTCTGATCAGGTTATAGCTCTCTCTCTCTCTCTCTCTCTCTCTCTCTCTCTCTCTCTCACTCACTCCTCTCTCTCTCTCTCTTTCACTCTCTCTCTCTCTCTCTCTCTCAGTCCTCACTCACTCAAATGATTGGCCTTTGTTGAAGTGTTAAAAAAAACACATCAGTACCAAGAAAAGGCCTGCTGTAGTTCCCCTGTATGTTTTTAACATATAAAATGCCACAGCTCAAGAACCCTTCTGTTACCTAGAAACCTCCCACCAGGGCAGGCTTTGCAAGCGCACCCCCCTAAAACAAGAAAAAAATCACTAAAAGTCACGCAGGTGCATTAGGTCCTCTACTCAACGTACAAAGAAAAAAATCAATTTTTTTGACAATAATGTTATTAATCGCTATTATTTCTGAGACAATTAATCGTCTAGCAAAATTTGTAATCGTTACAGCCCTACATGGTATGGTGGTAATGATGTTTGTGCAATGGCCTTTGTACTGGTTAAAGTACTACCAATTGTTAGGTATAACAAAACTGTACTCTGAAATGTATTTTGTGCATTTTTTTTCCAGGTGGATACCAAGCACAATGTGAGGATCTTGTATATTCTGTATCATTCATTTCATGGTGGTATGAATGTGAAGTGAAAATAAACCCCTGATCCTATTTATTTTTCCTAACCCATGTTGCCCCCCACCGTGAAGACTTTGTAGAACTTGTTTTTGTCTTCATGATTGCCAAGTTAAAAAAGTGAACACACAAGAGGTGTTTTGGTTCAGACACCCGGTTTCATACAGTGCAAATGATAGATAGTGCCACTGTAATTCTGCTTTGAAACCTGGTGCTGAGGCAGCTATTATGAACTCTCTGTAAACAAGCTTCAGACACACAATGATATTTTATTTACTCTCCCATGGGTCTTTATATCTCTTCAGATCACACAGCCAAACACAAACTTCTCAGTCTAGTTATTTGTGGTGACACCGAGGGTAATTGTGGGTTTTGGACTTCCCAGTGATCACTTCGAAATGAAACAGTGCCACTTCTGTGATGCCAGCAGACTGACAGCCCGTGGGCCACAGTACAATAGAAATGCTTTAAGTAGATAGCTAAGCTAAACAGACAAGCTTATCTCTAAATAATAATTTTATCAAAAAAAAAGTATTTTTGACAGTATTTTGATGTCCTCATTTTGTCCCCTCAAACTACAAGAAAAAATACACTACTCACAATCCTATGGTGCAACAGCAATGTCTCCACCAATCAGAGACGTTGTTGTTGGCAACCCCGCCCCAATAGTGGACCCGGACTACAACTGGCTAAACTGACTGATTGAGAGGACACCTGTGCCACTGATTGTTTGATTGGTTTCCACCTGTCTTTTTAGTCTGTGTATATATAGCCTACATGTAGCTCCCCTCTTGTTGTTTGTCAGTTCAATACTGTATTTGCTGTAGCTGTGCATTGTCCCTGTTGTTGTCCTGTGCCAACTTGTAAGCTTTGCCTTTTGTTTTCCACTTGTTGAGTGTATACCTTGGTTTTATTGTTTAGCCTTTGGTTTTGATTTTTGCCCCTTGTGGTGCCTTTATTTTAATAAACATTTTGTGGAAACTGCTGAAACCTCCATGTTAGATGCACCTGTGACATTTACATGCAACCCTTGTGATTGTGAAGTTCAAGTCAGTGTGAAACCATCTATTGGCTTCTCACATGGCAGGTAGCTCAACAAGAGCTCAAGCCCAGGGGGATGCAGAATAAAATGCTAATACATACTCCACTGTGACATGATTTCCTAACAATATTTTTTAATTTGTAGCCGTTACTGTTTCTTCTTGTTTGCATCTCATCTGACCAGTCTTTTGTCAGCTTGCATCTCAATCAGTCCCACCTGTGTTCAAATCAGTCAATCAATAAATCCATGCTCAGTCCAGAGTCCCACAACTCATTCCCATCACAGCATGTAGGTCTATTAATATGTTCATGCAGGATTCCTACACTGTATATATATTATATAATATCTACCTGTGACATACTTTTTTTTTTTAGGTCAAACTGCCAGCTTCTCACTAGGCTCAAACAAGAACATGACCTTCCCTTCGTGTCTGGTTGTGAGTTCAAGCCCGAGGTAATGCATTTACATTAGTCATTTAGCTGACACTTTTATCCAAAGCGACTTACAATAATTGTATTTAACGTAGGAAAAGCCAGTGCACTACTACTTGCCAGAACTCACAAGTGCATCTCCTTTCTAAAACAAGTGACTACCTACAGTAAGAGCATAATCTAGTGCTGAAGGCAAAGTGCAAGAATAGCAATCTGAGCCTGCGGCGGCTGTTCCTTTCATTACCCTGATAGTACCAGAGTTTTCAACTGGATGTGAGCTGCTACAGGGAGCCAATGTAGAAAACAGAGAAGGGAAGTTGTGTGGGAGAACTTGGGGTGGTTGAACACCAGGTGAGCAGCAGCTTTCTGGACAAGTTCCAGGGGTTTAATGGCTGACGCCGGGGCCCCAGCAAGGAGGGAGTTGCAGTACTCCAGGCGGGAGATGACCAGGGCCTGGATGAGTACCTGCCGTGTTTCATCAGTGAGGAAAGAGTGAATCCTCCCAGACTGGTGGGGGTCTAGAAGATCGTTCTGGTGGAGATATGAAGATAGATTGGTTAAAGATAGCACATTCAAGTGTTTTCGATAGAAAGGATAGAAGGGAAACCGGTCTGTAGTTTTTGACATCAGAGGGGTCGAGAGATGGTTTCTTCAGGAGGGGGGTGACTCTGGCAGTCTTGAAAGCGGAGGGAAAGCATCCTGATACAAGAGATGCGTTGATGAGGTGGGTTAGCAAGGGAAGGAGTTTGGGTGCAACAGACTGAAGGAGAGAGGAGGGAATAGGGTCTAGGGAGCACGTGGTGGGGCGGCTAGATGTTACAAGATAGAGGACCTCGTTGGGGGAGAGGAGAGAAAAGTGGGATAAGGTGGGGCGTGGAGAGGAGGGGGGGAGAAGAGAGGGTGGGGGTGAGGTTTGTGCACAGAGCGTTGACCGGGGGAGGGGGAAAGAGGATATGATATTGCTAACTTTATTGTCAAAGAAGTTGGCGAAATCGTTTGAGAGAAGGCAGGAGTTGGAAGTAGGAGGTGGGGGTTGGAATAGAGAAGAGAACATTTCAAAGAGTTTTTTAGGATTGGAAGCAGAGTTTAGAATTTTAGAGCGGAAGAAAGCAGCTTTAGCAGCAGACAGGGAGGAGGAGAATGTGGAAAGAAGAGATTGGAGATTGGTCCTCTAGGAGTCTGCCTTTTCTTCATTTACGCTCAGCTATTCTCAGGCTCCGTCGATCAGTACGCAGTCCGACAGCCATGGGGCAGGTGGAGTTGGGCGTGCAGGCCTGGAGGTGAGGGGACAGAGATTGTCTAGAGATGAGGAAAGAGTCGAGAGGAGAAGATCAGTGGCAGTATCAGAGGGTAGGAGAGAGAAGGATTCAGGGGCAGGGAGAGCAGAGGTGACGGCAGAGGAAAGGTCAGTAGGGGAGAGCGAGCAGAGGTGGCTACGGGTGGTAACCATGTGGGTAGGAGGAGGAGGAGTTACGGGGGAAGAGGGGATGGAGAGGGAGTAGGACATGAAATAGTGGTCAGAGAGATGGAGGGGAGTGACAGAGAGGTTAGGGGTGGAACAGTGTCTAGTGAAGATGAGATCCAACTGGTTGCCAGCTTTGTGAGTAGGAGGAGAAGAGGAGAGGTGAAGATCCGAATGCAGAATAAACATGCTAATGCCTACTCAGGCATTGAACTATTTGGACTTCAGACACATGATTTTTAAGATTTTTTAAATGTAAGACGTTTTAAAGAGGCCTTCATGTATTTGTCTTTGTCTCCTGCTTTGCAGTTACATAATTTTGCCAGATACGTTTCCCAAAAAGGTTTTTTGTTTGGCCCCTGAGACCAAGCGGTCACGAATTGGGAGTGCTCATTAATGTTACATTTTATCACTACTAGGTCTATGTAGGCTGGTGTGGGCACTGCTTCTTGCTCATCGATTCCCTGTTGGTCCAAGCTCTGTCCATCCCCATTCAGGCCAGAGGTATGTGGTACTATCATTGCTCTATGAGATGTATTCTGCTAGTTGCTGCTACAACCTTGTATCTCATCACTACTAGGTAATAGTAGGCTGGTGTATAACAGTGCTGGTTCTCACCGCCGAGGTACAGTGGATGGATGTGGTGAATGCAACTGAAGAAGGTAACACAGGTATAAGGTATAGTAGGATTGTCCTCGGCATCCGAGGTCATTTTAGTATGTGTTCATTGAATAATGTCTTCATGGATATGTGTTCTGCCTTTCTAGGTCGGTCAGAACGCTAGCTGCTGTTTTGCCTCCTGTAAAATCTGTTAGTAGTTGCCTCTGATATGTTAGTATAGAAGCTCCCCCTTGTTCTCTTGTAATCTATTGATAATTGTCATATACCAACTGGTAGCGGTTTCTACTGTAGGGAACTTTGTGCTACCGACTAGGTTTTACTCCATGTGTGAAGCGCCATTCTGATGGGGGGGTTAGTCTGTTTAGGTCCTACCCCTCGCAAATTGCATGCGTGTGTGTGATCACTTACAGTATGTGCACTGTGTGCTCACCCCTGTTGCACCCCTTCTTTGCTGTGTTTTGGAGTGCCTATACACGTGGTGGGGTAAGTGGCCCGAGTGGACAGCCCTAGCTTGAGGATACCCCTTCCCCCAGCTTGCCTTGGTGCAATGTTTTACTTACCGTAATAAAATAGTGTTAGCAATATTTAAGTGTGTGCTGGAACCTTGTGGATATATGCCCTGTGTGGCGATCCCTTTTGATATGATTGTCTATAAATCTAGCACTAAAATAAAGTTGGTGTTGAATCGAGTGATATAGTTGGACCGGTTTCCTCAATTGATGATATTGACCCCCCCTCCCTAGCTGCTTCCAGCCATTCCTTTTTTCATCTTGATAAATGTGAACCTTTTGATTTTGGAATCACGTCTCTGTCTTCGTTACACATGAATAACCTATAGGGGTACCGTATACTGTAACTGTAGGTGTTGTATCTATGTATCCTATGTCCTTGGGTGTAACTCCCGAGGTGGCGTTGTCTGGCTAAGGTCCCTCGACCACATCCTCGTGTTACATTTACATACTACAGTTTTTGGCAAATGTACTCTTAAACAGCTGTGACATTGTACCAAAGTAATGGATACTTACATTTAGTTGCATTTTCATTCATTGTTTTGTTTTACATATCTTAAACAGTTAAAGATGCCGCATTCTAGAAAAGATCTGATGTTCATTTCTGTCTGTTGTAACTGACAGGAGACCGCCAAGAAACAACAGAAAGCATCCAGACAGTCTCAACTACAGTAAGAAGAAAAACTTTACTTTACTATCTGTTTCTTTTGCACCCAAGGGCAACTGGATTCAAGTGGGAATAATTCTTCTCTTTAAGTCTCTTTCACTACGAATGTTTTCTTAAATGGTGAAATATTAATGCTTGCACATTATTTTGAAGCTCAAATGTTTTATTTATCTCCATGTGGCAAATCCAACTAAAAGCAAATAAAAGGCATTCCAAGTCAAACATGCACTATTTCCAAGTTTTGAAAATGACATGTATAAATGTATTAATAAGTTAAAAGTGCTGCTAGGGTTCAGAAGCCTTCTCCATGACTGAAGCCATGACTGGTCTTCCATGAAAAAAATGCCGAGTGGAGTGGTTCTGTTTGTCAATAACTGTGATGAGCTCCCTAAAAAGAGATACAGCTTGGAAACACATTAAGCATGTCTTCCTCTGCAAAGAGGATTTTGTTTTGAGCTGTGAAAATCCATTACAAAAAAAGCTTCCAGCTTCCAAGTCAATGCTCAGAAAGCTTTTTCCTCCAATGGGATTTGGTTTGGTTTGGCTTGGTTTATTTTAAAGTTAAAACACACATGTGCATATACTGTTACAGTAGTCCCCCACCGAATCTGAATCTGGCACAAAGACAAAAAAGGACCACAGTATAACAAACAATAACTATTGAAGATACAGAGTATACACAGCAGAGTCAATGACTTATTTCCACAGTGGTTCTCTCTTAATAACGGCAAGACAGGCAGGCACGAACATAACATGGTAACAATAAATTCAGTGTTAAGTAACAATGTTTCAAATTTGTTAGTTTCAAATTTGTTATTTTCAAATTAGTAAAATCAAACATTCAAGGAGAATAATACAATTCTACCCAATGAGAATATGAGATCAATGTCTGAGGCCTGATATGCATAATATTCCATCATGTTACTGAAGAAATCAATACAGAACATTTGATAGTACACCATGACAATTACTCAACACCATGACAATTATTCAACTTACTGTATGCCCCAAAACCAATACATTTCTGAATAGAAGGCTACTCGAATAGCCAACACAAACACTTGCAACACCCTTTTAACACAATACCCATCTGTCCAGAGTGATGTAACGTTTCAAGCATCAGAAATCCCGACTGATATTTTAACTGTGGTTCTGACATGTTAAGACACCCCTGGAGATGGGCGTCTGGTTGACATCACGGCTAGCCCTTTGAGGAAACCATGCCCAGAGACACAATAAGCCCAGTTTGAGCTGGGCTTTTGAGTCTGGACTCAGACAGGAGTTACGACTCCAACGTAAGACCAGATTGATATCTCCCTCCCTCTCTGGGAAAGGAGACGCAGTAAATAATTCACCCTATGGTCTAGCCTGACATTGCCATAAGACACCTCTTGTCAGATCACTTTTCTGGCAGAGGCTCATTTCCAGCCTCTCGCTTTTAAAATGTGTGGCTACAGAGGTTTGGAACCCCCCGGGTAAGTATTAACGGCAAGTTGGGGTCTGATCCAGGCAGGAAGAAGCACCCTGTGTTTTTGTGATAGTGCGTGAGCAGGTCTGTACCATCACATGGGGTACCCAGCCTTGCAGGCCTAGTACCCATCTTTGTGTCGGGATTTAAACTTCACAGATTGGTGTAACACACACCTCCCATCCCGTCTGCACTTCAAGGTGTGCATTTTTAATCTCCCTTCACGTTTGGTGACGCACAGTGGCTCTTGCCAAAGACAAATAGCTTTTTTTCCTTTTTTAATTGTATTTTAGTAGTCCATCGAACTCTGAGTGAGCAAGATGAAGAGGAGTAAAATGCCTGCATGTTCTCCTATGGGATAAAAGCGTAGTGTGCTGTTTAATTGGGTCTTTTTGACTCTGCATGGTGACATGGTTTGTTGAGGGTTGTCATATCAAAGTTAGGTTCTAACAATGAGTGTTTAAGCTGATCTTCAGGAGAACATTGCCTCCCCAGAAAATCTTTTCCAACGCTACGGGCGGCATGTAGTTCGGGAGGGAGAGCGGCCAGCTGGGTATCGCAAGGTCCTCAGTTGAATCCCAGCTCCTGGTGTGTGCCAAAGTGTCCTTGAGCAAGACACTGAGCCCCAAAACCTCTCACGTCTGGCACGGTGGCACAGTACCTTGTACTGTCGCCTCACAACAAGAAGGTCTCCGGGCCTTTCTGTGCAGTTTGCATTTTCTCTCTGTGTTTGCAAAGGTTTCCTCCCAAAGAGGACAACATGAAAAACATGCAGAAGAACAGATGCTCTGTGGTCCGGTCCCTAACCAGGACCTGGACTGAGCACTTGGACTTGGTCTCTGGGCGCCATGAGCGATGGCTGCCCACTGCTCCTGGCTGCCCCTGGAAGAGGACAGCTTGGGATGGGAGAAATGCAGGGAACCATTTCCACCGGCGGCCCCTGAAAGTTGCATGTGTGTGTTGTGTTGCCGCTCATTATACTGTAGGTAATGTGTGTGTCACTGTGTGGTGGAATAAAGACCCACCCCCCTTGGCTCCTGTATTTTTTTAATGACTACTGTGTATTGCCTGTTCAAGCTGTGCTTTTTGTCCACAGCTTTTGTTTGGAGGCTGACATTGCTTTGCCTTTATCACCAAGGGGAGTACAGTATGCGCTTCTGAGTTTCCAAAGCATTGTTGATGATGCATACACTGTCTTAGCACTTATATTTGTTCTATTCTCACTCATCATACTTGATGACAATGTTTTCATTTACTGTAAGTTAGCTAGTTAGTTTCATAAGCTTTTTTCATGCTTCCATTGGCCCCTTTTCTGGGTGTAGAACTGCTTTCAGTTCTGCATGAGTTATATTGAAAATTCACAGATTCATATTTGCATAAGGACATTAACTACCACGAGAGGAGCTGTGCATGCCCTATTGCAGCAGCCAGAGATGAAATTTTAATTAGTCATCTAATATGAATGCAGTGTAACCACATCATTATGAATAATAGAAATGCAATAAGACATTTTAATGAGGTGTGCCATCCAAAAGAAGCAAAAGCTATATTTGGAACCAGAAATGTTATAACTTAATGGTGCATCAAAAGGACCTAAATAGGAATGGCTGTCCAGACAGATTGTGTCTGAGCATTAATTGACCATTATTCTAGAGTTTCATAATGTTTCTAACAAGACAGAGAACTGAGAACTGAGAATAATTATGTTGGATGCTCCAAGAAGGACATTTTGAATTAACTACTGCAAAATGCCCATTCAAAATACACTTGCCATGACATAGTTTCATCCCCCGCTTCCATTATGATGTGATTAGCTTACTTGAATGTCACTGTCCACAACACATAGCTACATGGCCTTCGAACACATCCGTGCTGTTGGGTACCAATTAATAATTACACAGAAGACATCTACTGTAGCTATAATATAAAGGCAGCCCCGTCAGCTGTCTGAAGCTAATTAGAAAGAAAGAATTTCACATAAGCTATATTGCATGATATGGCACTCATCCACATATTGATGGACGAGTCCATCACTACACCACAACAATATCAAAACTGAACCCCCATGAAAAGCGTCACCTGTTTTCACAGTGTTGTAGCCAGGACAAAGACAGTCTGCCTCTATCAGCTTGAGAACCGATCCTGCGCATGACCGTTTATTACTTTTTTGTCACTCCATTCAACATATGCGTGACGTAGCCTAACCCTAACCCATGTTTATCTCAGACCACAGTGAAACACGCACAGGATGACAAAAGTAATGCCGGGTTCTATACGGAGCAATATTTCTATTGGCTGGCTTGACTGCCTGAGAGATGCTGTGGTTGCTGCACCGTCAACAGCGATGTGGGACATCCACTACGTCCGCTGAATAGGGCCACAGCATGTCAGGGCGGATCTGGTGCCGTCTTCTGAATGCCAGGCCTGCGCTCAACTAGAGCCTCTGGAGAGGCTTCACCGGCCGCACTTCTTCGACTGCCCATGCGGTCCCTCCCTCCGTCTGACGAAGAAGAAGAATAAGGAGGTTCTGACTCAGCCACCGAAGCCCCTGATGCCAGTGGCTCGTCCTCCAGTGATCCCGGGCCCAGGTTCTTCGACCACCATCTCCCGAAGCTACTGGAAAGAGCTGCTAACCATCTCAACGTTTCCCACCCGAAGGCCGTGGCTGTGACGGGGCTGCCCCTCTGGAGCTCCTTCTGCTATGGGTCAACCCGACATCGCCGCCATCCTTGTGCCTGGTCTGGCTCCTCCGTCTGGGGCTCAGCTAGGATGCCCACCACCATTCTGTCCCCGGCAGAGAAGAGCTATGCGCTGGTGACGCAGGCTGTCACGTGAACCTCATCCGTCGCTATGCTTGCCATCTACAATGGCCAGCTAGCGAAAGGTCCGTTTTCTGCCTCATCGGAGTGAGTGGAGATCACTGAAGCCACCAGGGCTTTTGCCCAGCTTGTGAGAGCCTCCTCTGCCTGCCTCGGTGGAGTTATGGCCACCTCTGTCATCCAACAACCGGTCTGCATGAAGAGAGCGAGAACGTCCTCCTCAACTCTCTGGTAAGCAAGTCTGGATTGTTTGGTACGGCTGTTTCCAATCTCCTAGAGCAATGTTGGAGTCAGGAGCAAGACAGGCTCCTCCGAGCTCACCATCATGTCCCTTTTAAGGGTGGCCCGCCTTGGGGTGAGACACGAGTTCATCTGCTGTCCAGTGGTGGTCAGGGCCAAAATGATTTATGGCCAGATATTCGATCATGCGCCACGGTCACCAGCACGGCCTCTCTCGGACCGCTTCGCAGTCTGGCAGGAGAGGTGTCTCGATCTCTCCGACCTGGGGTTTGCTGTCAATTGGGAAAGAGCGCTGTATGGCCGGCCTGTCAGGTTTTTTATCTAGGGATCAACCTGGACATGGGCACCATGAGAGTGTGCCTATCCAAACCAAGGAGAGAAACGCTGTTCGGGTGGGTGTAACCATACAGTACATGCGTATGCAAAACAGCCAATTATCAGTTAGTAGGCGGGGCCTGAGGGTCAACAGCTGAAGTGAACATTTACAGAGATTAAAGATTAACTATGAGAGGAGAGGTCCCCTGGTCTCCTGCCATAAAACAGAAAGGCCTGTGAATAGTGGGGTCAGGGCAATAAACAGGAGACAGCTGCATCACAGTATAACACACAGGATTCACCGTGTAGATTTCCTCTGACAATGTTTTGAACAGAGAATACACTTATTTGAATTTATCTATTACACGCTCAGACTTGCTCAGTCAGAGACAATACAATATACATCACCAAATGATTCCCGAGCGCGGCACCGCTGCTGTTCACCGCTCCCCCAGGGGATGGGTCGAATGAGGAGAACAAATTTCACACACTCAGGTGTGTGACAATCAGTGGAACTTAGTCTTACTTAGTCTTTCTGGCATATTTATGTCATGGTCTCTAGTTTCAACCTGAGCACTTTTGATTGTGGGGTTGTGGAGATATTCAGGATACAGACAGCACAGACACCATACAGTCATTATAGCAAAGGCAGCACATTAATTGTGCAACAACTTCATGTTATGTAAATCAAGCAATATTTAGATTTTCAAGCGTACTACATTTTCAAGGGTATAGCTTTATATGTCAATTCTGATGCACATCAGTCAGTAAATAGAGGCAGATAGGCTCAGAGAGCTGAACTCGCTGTCCTTTTGACTTGTTGATAAAAAAAAAACATATTTCTGCAGTCAACCCTCTATCAAGTTTCTGGTGGTTGTTGACAGTGGAGCCTGCCAGTTTTAGAGGTTATCTGGTGGGAGGGGTGCCTACCTGAAGGGGTAGTATTTGGAGACTGTCCTCTCCCCTACTGACAATGTGACATCTGTCCTCACAGAGGGGGGGGGGGGGGGGGGTGTTCAGGTGCTGCTCCGGGTATTTTTAGACATGATGGTAATGTGACCAGCTCCCTGCTAGAGGGCTTGAGCAATGACTGGCCAGAGTACCAACACAGAGGGATAGAGGGAGACGTTAAGTTAGGATTTATCAAATCAATCATCTTAAACTCAATCTACCGTATCCATTAGAACTTGTGTCTTCAGGGCTGTCTATGATGGCATTGTGTGCAGTATAGGGCACACCACACTGGTGTGCACACTCAGTAGTGTAGTGGAGGGTATCCAGAGGTGGACAGAGTTTAAATCAAATCAAACTTTATTTGTATGCCCCATTTCATACACAGAGGCAACACAATGCACTTTACAGATTTTAACTTTTCAGAGTTTAGGCTACCCACGTCGTTATCCAAAGACACACAGTATACACTTATCCACCACTGATATAAAAACTCAACAATTCCAGACTATTTGCTGCTATAGTATACCCACTCCTTCAGTCACCGCCACACCACTGTGCACACTGTATATTGCATTTAAGAGAGAGGTTGGCTGATTATTGTGCTTCATCATCCAAGGTCGATACCCTTGCTTCCCCAGCTTTGGTCTTTGAATCACCAAGCATTAACACCACCCACTGAATCTCACTAAAGCCTTCTCAGCTGCAGCTATTCAGACCAGATCACATGGCCCGTTACTGGCTTCTAGAAGATGCACCCTCACAACAACACATCCATCGTCTTAAGAGGCTTTGTCTAAAGGATAAAACCGTGTGCTTCTGCCGCGATGCCCCTCTGAACACGCATCCATTCGTTAAAAGAGGGGTGTTTCACCAGGAAGTGTTTTAGTATCCACGTCTGGCATGTGTCAGGGGAGGCACATCATTCTGGAAATGACACCTTCAAAAGCTGTACTGTATCTTCATATCTCAAATGAGTGCCTACTGCACTGCTTCTAGGGCTCGGAGGCTAATAGCTGGTCCGTATGCTCTCACCACAGTCTACGCAAACCACTTTCATATTTCCCAGGCGCAACATGGAGGTTGAGGCCTCATGTCTCATTCTCATTTGTAAAGCTGTACGCCGTGCACTCCCCTTTTCAAAACAGAGCAATCTCAGCCTCGGAAATGATCGCATAACAATGTTGAGGCCAAACTTGTCTGATTCACATCCTCACTAACAAATTAAAATCACATCTGCTACGCAGCACTGGATCGGGGTCGGGCATATTGAAAGGTAAGAGGAGACAAATGACAAATATGAGGGTCTCTGCCCGGACCCTAATTATCTAGAAAATCTTTAAAATCATGTTTCTAAAGTCCAAACAGTACAATGCCTGAGTAGGCATTAGCATGTTTATTCTGCATCATCCAGGGCTTGAACTCACAACCATAGACACCAAGGGAAGGTCCAGGGCTTGAACTCACAACCATAGACACCAAGGGAAGGTCCAGGGCTTGAACTCAACCATAGACACCAAGGGAAGGTCATGTTCTTGAACTCAACCATAGACACCAAGGGAAGGTCATGTTCTTGAACTCAACCATAGACACCAAGGGAAGGTCATGTTCTTGAACTCAACTATAGACACCAAGGGAAGGTCATGTTCTTGTTGAGCCAAGTGAGAAGCTGGCAGTTTGGCCTTCGCTTGATCTAATACAAATGCCTTCATGCATGTATGCATCCATCATCTTCATGAGTGAAAGTAGTAATAGTTTGGGGGGGACGGGATGAAGACAGAATTCAAAAATTTGGCACACTTCATCTACCATGTCAGTGACCATTTTGTTCATGAACATTTGAGATTTTGCAGTGAAAAGGAGAGCATGGCTGGCTTCAGATAGCTCCAACTTAAAAAATATATATATGCTGCTAGGGAAAGGGATGTCTGGGGCCCCCTGCTGGAGCTGCTGCCTCCGCGACCCGACCCTGGATAAGCGGATGAAGATGATGATGATGATATATATATATATATATATATATATATATATATATATAAATGTCAGCTCATTTCCACTGTAGGATTCCTGGACACACATTTTAGTAGGCCTACATACTGTGATGGGAATGAGTTGTGGGACTCTGGACTAAGCATACATTGACTGAATTGATTGGATTGAACACAGGTGGGACTGATTAAAGATAAGACTGGTCAGATGAAGAGATGCAAACAAGATGAACAATAACACATGCTACAAATTAGGAACAGGCTGTCCGGATCTAGCTTGAAGCTGTACTGAGCATTTTCTTACTAGAGGGTGACAAATGAACACATAAATACAAAGTGAAACTATACTGGGATACTCCCCTAAGGACCATAGAGCATAAAAGCTAATAGCTAAGCTAAATGAAACTATGTGGAAGTGTGCCTGAGGTAGAAGGAGGAAGAGGAGACAAATGACAAATAGGTGAGTCTTGTCAGCAGAACTGCCCGGACCATAATTTAAAACTTAAAAATATCTTTAAAATCTATATTTAGCTAGATTTCATTTATTTTCCATTACAACCCACAATGCCAGTTGGGGACTTTTGGCATAGTACTGGACTTATGTGCAAAGTTTGGTTATTTTTCATGCGTGGGAAGTCAGACGGAGAAGAAAAGAAGGAGAAGATTCAGATTCAGAATATCGGCAAATAGAAGAGGGATCGTCAGCTGAGGCTGCCTGGCCCCTAATTATTATTTTAGTTCTCCACTCAAAAGGGAGGCTTTTCTTCTAAGCATCAATTCAGTGCCTCTGAACTGTTTCACAACGTCTATCCAACATCCTGTCCACACGTGTGTGCTCTCAAGATTACTCTCACCTGACTAGAAACAAATGAACCATGCTATCTGATCATATTACATTCATCAATAGCCTAAATTCAATGTACACCCAGGCTGGTTTTTTCATTATGTATAGTTATGTCGTGTGAGGGCCAGTCAAACAGTGCATAATTGGTGTAAGCCTCCATGGAGGAATGTGAACAGGGGAATGGCTCTCCATGTGGCCCTGGGGGGTCCCTGTGTTGTGCTGAATCAGCCCTAATCAGGGGGTTGGAGGGGCCTATTATGCACAAGCCATAAATCCCCTAAAGGCACAATTATCAGAAGAAAGAGCTGAGTTATCGCCATTTATCTAGCTACGGATATAATCACCATAAGAACCAATTTCAGGTATGGTTTCCCACTCACAAGGGCATGGGGAGCAATAAGTAGAGGAATTCTATTAGTGACAACATTGTCGCTGTCACTGTAGTTCTTGAGATAAGGTACACTACGCTGTATATAGTATAGCTTTGTGTTCTCTCTCCCACTGGCTAAATATATATAGCCAATGGATATAAATAAATATATATGTGCGTGTGTGTATACTGTGTATGTATACCGGTATGTGTATAAGGGATAATCAACTTGTAGGTGGGCGTGGAGTGGGTGGAGGCGCAGAAGCCACGAAGTGCGTATAATGCACACCTACGAGTTGATTATCCAGCTTATACGATGGTCATACATTTGTCAACAATATTAAATAAAAGCCAGTGTTCTCAGCTGTGCTCCCCCAAATGAGGAATGCCACTGCTTCTTAAGTTGAATGCGCGTTCTCATACACCTGAATTTGCATACATTAACACCCCGCCAGCTCCTTACTACAGGGTCGTGTGCACACAAAATCCCCAGACAGAGCGGAAAAAAGTTGAGAGGTTCCCAATTGACATGATTGATGTTCAGGTTCATATGCAAATTCAACATTTTATTAATCACATGCAACATACCAGTAAAATGAGCAGTGAGATGTTTCTCCGCTGGCTCTTACAACGTGCACACTATGCTTAAGCAAGGTGAAAAAATAAAAAATATATAAAATAACAATAGAAAACAAGATGATATAGCCTATGGACTTTTAATACAAAATGCTAAATATATACTGTAGCCTACATGAAAGGGATGGGATGTGCTGAGAGCAGATTCAATTGTACAGTTTAGTTAAATGCATGAGTAGGCTACTTGTGGATCTTGATAGGCCCTATCTATATTATGTAGGCCCATATGATGTATTTTAGTTATGGATATTCACATTTATTTACAGAATGTAGATGTGTCCATTCTGGCGCTTTACTTGAGCATGATTGTGCAGTGTCTGGATGATGAATTGGTGTAACGTGTGCAGAATCATTAAATCATTAAAAAAACATGTCAACTCTCAATTTCAAAGTCAAGAAACTCACTGAGGTGTTAGTTGGCGTTCTGACATATAATTTGCCATAAAGTAAGATTCTAGTTCATCTGGAAATGCTTTTTTAAATATTTAGCATAGAACTATTTAGTCGCAGCACATACGTGTGTAAACTTCCGCAAACTAGGTAGCCTAGCAACATAAACAATAACAATAGCTACCGTAAGTAGTTCCGCTTCCGCTTAAAAGCCGTTCAAATGTGACCCGTTTGGAGAAAACATGTTTGTGACGAACGTTCGCCTCTGTTAGCTGAATTTGAACTCAGCCCTGATTGACAGGCCGCGGCCCCAACTTCCACACATTTGTTGTTTGTAACCATAGTTACCTCGACACCAAGAAGTGTACAGGCATTTATATATAGTATATTTATATATAGTCCTTAATATAAGAAACGTAAGATGTCACACTACCTTTTAACCCCCAAACATTATAAAGATACACGCTAACTAACAGGCCATATCCTCGAATTTGCATTATTTGGAAAAAGTACGATAAAGTTATAACAATGGCGCGTCTCCCCCGCAACACAGAGGAAAAGCACCCTGCAGCCGGCCACGCAAGCTTGGAGGCTTGGGCTATTAGACTAACGTTATAGCTTTCAGCCAGCTACGAACAGTATAGACCTAGTTAGTCAAATAATTGCAACTGTGTGTCAGTATTTGTTCATGCACATACTAATTGAAGAGGCGCTACACAGGCAACTACTTATCAATCCACATGACAACATTTATCACTTAAGGAAAAAAACTAATCACTCAGCATGTTTTCCACACAATGTTAATGTTAATTGCTGTCTATGCCATCCATGACATTGGTATTCCAAAAGAGAAGGAAAAAAAAATGGATTACTGCAGGTGTAGCCCTTGGCCAACAGCACTGCTGGTAGCCTTCAGATATCAATAGGAGGCTAGCTGCCTGGGCCAAAGTGGACTCTACACGCCTAAGGGCAAATTATCCCTGCAGTTCCCTCTCCTAACCACCAGAGGCTAGCTATAAAAACAACCAGCAGATTGACCAGGATGAGCATAATAAGAGAGAGACGCAGGTAGCATCACCAGCAGTGAAGTCTGACACATTTTCTCATACGAAACACTTCCAGCTAGCGCCACAACAATCGATAGAGATTAAAAGTGAGTGATGAAAAGAGAGCGAGGCTGAGGTCTCTGTCAAAGAAAAGGATGGAGTCTGCCAACTTTATGAGTCACGTTCTGTAGCCCTAGACCTCTGGACCTGGGCCATGTCTGAGACTCACACTTCAAACAGCCTCTCTTCATTAGCATTCCACACTGGGACTTAATTGGTGGAGAGGAGGTGAAGGGGAGAGAGTGAGCGGTCATTAGGCAAAATGAATTAGCGTGGCCACTCCTGCCACTTACAGGAGCCATGGGGGACCACATGCTGCTTACATGGGCAAAAATGGCTTCCTGGTTCTACAAAGATTATTATCAGGGATCATTACACTGTCCTTCCCACAGGCATGTACTTCCAGGATATGGAAGGATGAGATAGCCCTTACACTAGGAGGAGGTGCTGAGGGAAGAAACGTGAGATCTTTAATCAGCCCCTCTAGTGGAGCACTAAGAAGCAGGGCTGGGAATCGGGGTCCAGTAGGTGAAATATCTGACCATTTTTAACTCACCATTTTTAGAGTGCAATTTAATCATGCATTACAGATGACTATGACGGTATGGTAATATTGGCAGACTAGGAAAACACTAGGCTCTTTCAATGCATTTGATAAATGTGAACTGCATAAATGCCACTGATCACTGTTTCAGCACAAACCCATCCACACACACGTACAGCATAGAGAGAGAGAGAGAGATGGAGAGAGAGATGGAGAGAGAGATGGAGAGAGAGATGGAGAGAGAGTGTGAGTGAGTGTGCTTTCTCATTTAGATGCATAAGTCATCATCCACGGACAGGTCGAATGCTTCGCTACAGTTTATGACTCAGAGAAATGAGTCATAAACGAGATCAGGACATTGTTCCCCTCCTACAGTAGTACTGTGCATGGATACAGTATATTTAACAAGCAGCGCCGGTCCACTCACATTCCTTTACCAGCATCAAGGGATGTTCTGCTCCCCCAAATCTCTGGCGAGGGAAACTGAGATTTGTTACAAGCATTGAAAAACAGCAAAGTGACACTGCAAGTGAGCAAATGTGTCAGCATGGGAGAGGTGTTGGCCCTGTGAAAGCGTAAACACAGGCACTAAAACGCCAGAGCCGGGGGGATGTTTCTACATCCATACAGCATGAAGCCAAGCGGCAGGGCACTGCCTCCCATACTACACACAGAGGAGCAGTACACGGCCTGCTCACACACACGCACAGACGTGAATATACGATCGCACAGACCAACATGCAACCACACACACACATACTGTACATGCACACACGCGCGCATGCAAGACAAACGGTCACACATACAGACATTCACACATAAACCAAGATAAACATGCCTGACCCATGACCTGTGCCCATATCTCCCCCCCTGAGAAGGCGGAGGGGGTGAATGGGCCATTCTAGGGGGAAGGGGGATTCTGAAAAGAAATAGCATTTCAGAAACAGGCACATTTAGAGGGTATTGAGAGATAAGAGAGACAGGGGAGAGGCTCCTCTGACTAAGTGTAAAATCATTATTGTTCTGGAGAGCCTGGATTCCGACCACGGTAAATAAGAGGAGCCAGGAGCCGAGAGGGGAGCAGCTCTGTGTTTCTGTTCCTGAAGAATCCCTCTTTCAGCCCTGCTAGCTTTCAGGTGCATTCATTATCAGCGAAGACAAACAGGCCTTCATACCGACGGCCCTCATTTGTTTAAGACAAAGTCATGTAATTAAAATCTAATCAGAGAGGGGGGCAGAGTGCCAGAGAATACATGAATATTTAAATCTGTTTTTCTTCTGAATCTAAATGAAATGGTAATTTATGAAAGCTGCAGGACTAATTTTGGCCAGGGAGCAAATTAACTGGATTTCAAGATATTCCCTAAAGAAATGTCCCCTACCATTCTATTCTTTCCTCGATGTGTGTAACACATGGAAATCTGAATCAAAACTTCTATTTAAAACGCGCTCCCTCAGCCCATCTAACAAACACAGGCTTTCTTTTTCAATTTAGAAAAATATCACACTGTGTGTGTTCTTCCCAAAAAAAAAAATCCTGGGTAGGAATCGGGATTTAAGATTATAGCCAGCAGCTTCAAATCACGTTTGAGGCGATGCCGATTCTACACCCTTGGGCGCGTGCCTTAATCTGAATTAGACTCAGTGCATGTGGGGCTCTATAAATGAGGGAGTTAAAAGCCGAGAGTTATGTAAGCATCCTGGGGCCTCTGCTGGGAGGGTAAATAATGGAAGATGTTAACACTGGCAGGCACTGCTGCTTTCACGCCATTGGTTTAGCTCTGCTTGGTTTCCTTGGCGATGAGTCAAAAATGCCAAATGTCACAGATTGTTGAGGGCAAGGAGTTCTGGAGGATAACGATCCCAGAAAGCGTACGCGAGCTGGGGGTCGACTCCGGCTGTTGGGAGGCCCATCACTCACTGGGCCTGAAAAGGAAGGCGATTAGTGTGCATTAGTATGTTGCCCTAAAAACACAATTTTGGACGTTATCAATGCTTCTCTTCTCTCACCACGGGTGTCTTGCAACAGTGTTTCTACAGGGCCGTGCTTGGAAGGCACATGTTTACATATGCTAATGAAGGCAGTGCATGTTGGAGTGTTTCACAAATAGATTGGATAACACTTCACACTGCTGAAAGAACAAAGCAAAAAATGATTGCTCTCACTTTTCCCCCCAAAAATGTGTATTAACAGTGTTATAGTTTTAAAACACTTTTCACATTTAATCCTACAGTTGAAATGAGAATGTATGCTCTAGTAATTAGTAAAGTATTTGTTAATTAGGGAGGTCAACTAAACAGCTTAAATAAAAGGCTGCTAGTCCTAGAGATTGAGCTTGCATTTTTCTTTATTTTCATCTCTGCTCTTCTGTCCAACAGTCAGCAAAACAGAAAAAATACATCAACAACCTCCACCATCCCACCAACATGGATTTACATTCTGAAGGTGCCATCCATTCGTTCATCTATCTATCTCTAGACAGGACCATGATTTCCTCACTTTGGGATTCCCAACCGTATCTGTACTAAAGTAAGCATGGCCTATCTTGTTATTCCATCTCAAATGAGGCCATTTTCAAGTCTGATGATAGAGGTGTGTCTATGGGGGGTTGAAGCAGATCTGAAGTGGAAAATGACATGGTGTTGGACATGATTGCATTTCAAAAGATGGCCTTCGACCGGTCACACACGCCTCAGTGGGTTCCACCACTCTCGGGCTGTCAAAAACATTCTCCTCTGCCCACGTTCAGGGGCAAGCACTCTATTCATCATGAGAAGCCCAGTATGTTTTTAAGAGCACTTCCCTCCCCAGATGTGGCTTTCAGCAGAGATTACAGCCGAGGAGGGAGGGGGCATTCAGCCAGATGACTCAATAATTTCAGTGGGTGTAAATATTGCTCGTTGCCTTGCCATGCATTTCTGTAAATAGCCTATTTTCGCATTATAGATCAATGTGATCCTTTTCCTCTTAAGGCAGTGTCACATAGACAAGTGTGTGTGTGTGTGTGTGTGTGTGTGTGTGTGTGTAGGAGACAGGATGAGAGGGCAGGACAGGTATTCAGTATGCAGCAAGCCTCAATATTGTGTCGCTACAGTGCAACAATACCAGGATACAGGTATTGTATACTTTAAGTCCACTGTCCACATTCATTTCAGGAATTTTATATCAATCAAAGTTAATATTCATGCCATTGAATGTATTCAAATTTATCCTTGTTTCAGGAAGGGAATTGTCATATTTACATATCCAGTAATAGTAATAGAATAATCCAGTATAATCAAAACCAGAAATGGAGACTGGGATGCATGTTTCAGTGACGGAACCAGAAGTGTTCTGGCACTTGAAAATTTCAAGCATTGGATCTAACTGAACAAATGAACGATGCTATAGAAAAAGGTGACTATGGTATTGGCATTTTTTATGACTTATCTAAGGCATTCGACACCATTGTACTAGACATTCTTGTTGATAAGTTGCAACACTATGGCATCAGAGGCCTAGCGTTAGACTGGTTCAGAAGCTATCTATCTGGAAGATATCAATATGTCTATGTAAATGACAATAAATCATCCTATAAATCCATCAATCATGGGGTCCCACAGGGTTCCATTTTAGGGCCACTTCTCTTCATCTTATATATAAATTATATTGTTAACTCCACATCTGTACTACATCAAGTATTATTTGCTGATGACACAAACTTGTTTTTTTCCCATATGGATCCAACACCACTTGAACAAATCATAAACAACGACCTAGTGAAAATAGATATCTGGTTCAGGTGCAACAACCTCTCTCTTAACGTCAGCAAAACAAATTACATAGTCTTTCGTTCCAATAAAAAAACTGACATCAAACAAATCTGTCTCACCATAAATGGACAGAGTATCAAAAGAGTCAGCTCTACAAAATTCCTGGGGATCATCATTGATGAATTTCTGAACTTTAAATGTCATATCGATGTTTTAACAAAAAAAACTGTCTAAATATACAGCTGTTTTTTGAGTTGAGACACTTCCTTCCACTCTCTGCACTTCTCACTTTATATAAAACTTTATTTGATCCTCACTTACATTACTGTAATATCATATGGTGTAACACATTTCCAACCTATTTACAAAAGCTAAAGATTCTCCAAAAGAAAGTCATACGTGCCGTATCATGGTCTGAATATAACTCTCCAACCAAAACTCTCTTCTACCACTACAATCTGCTGAGGCTTGCTGAGTACAACCATTATCAGAATGCTTGCATAATGTACCAGATTGCTCATAAACTAAACCATAAATGATGTGACCTCATTCCAGTCTTCTCTCCTCATCATACCTATAGCACCATAAATAAGACCCTAATCACAGGGAAAAAAGGAAATTAAAATGCACCTGTTTCAGTATTGCATACAGAGGACCTCAGATCTGGAATGAGCTTGAAGAGTCTGAAAATGTCACATTCTATCTCCATCTTTAAGAAAAAACTGAAAACACAACTTCTATCAACTTATATCCACTGATTATATCAAGAATCTTGTTTATATCGTCCTGTACTCCAATGTTTTTCATATTTTATTTATTTTATCCATTTACACTAATGTTGAAACCTAATGTAATAATGAAACCATACTACTGGGATTGTCTCTATTGTCTGTTATATGTCTGTTATGTGTTAGTTATGTGTCTGTTATATATATTGTTGTACACTGCTGTTGACTATTGCCACTGTGTTTGTGGGAGACTGGGCCCCCTACTAAAAGCTTTAAATAGCTTCCTTGGGGTGACCCTTTCATACATCCATGTACTGTACAAATTCATAGAGTATGCTCCATGATGATGTATGAATAAACCATGAATTGAATTGAAGTGAAGCACCATCAAACATTAAACATGTCAACATTCTCATACCGCTCCTCTGGAAAATGAACAAAGTGACGAAATTATGAGAAATCGCCCAAAAACAATAGTGTGTCTGTGGTGAAATGTACCCATAATCCAATAACTTGTTATTGCCTCATGTTCAAATGTTTCAATGAATATTTCAGATAAATAGCCTAACAGCTATTTCACATCATTACTGTGCATTGAGGAATATCCATTCTGATTATCCTCCTGCATTTTGCTTTAAATGTCCTTTTTTTGCATTTTCGTTTTATATGACCTTTTATGTATTTCTTGCACTTGTCTTGATGCTTTTAATGTCTAATGTAAAGCATTTTGAATCGCCTTGTTGCTGAAATGTGCTATACAAATAAACTTGCCTTAATTAGTCTATGCTGTGATTCCATCTGTATGTTTATGAGCATAGACTGTTCCTGCAGCCACAAAGCTCCCCAAGTCAAGCTAATCTCCCAGGTTCCCCAATTCTGTCTAATCAGGCTCTAAGTGCAGGACCTAGCTGTCAAAGAGGAGGGATACTGTCGTGTGTAATACGGAGTGGTCCTGACTGCCTTGTCACCGAGACCCCCGTGTCTCACGCCCCCATGCAGGCAGCTGCTGGTCTCATTCACATTTAAAGAGCTGCGTTCCTCTGACACCCTCCTCCACTGTGGTGCCAGCCTCTTTGATCTCCTCATGTTCTCCAGCTACTGGTGGCCTCCATCTTACCCAGTCCTCCACCTTCCCAGCATGCCTGCCTTTCATGGATGTGGTGCGGTCCCCTCCCTCTGCCCTGGGGGACTCCACATGTACTAGGTTGTTTGGATCCAAATTAGTGGTGAGGGACTATGGTGTCCCCCAGAGAACAAACTTTGTCTCTTCCTGACCTGACTCCAGCTGTGGCAGCGGTTAATTGTGGTAGTACAAATATTTTGTTTGTTGTTGGAAAAGTACATTTGAAAGAGTTGATATACTGGTTGTAATTCATTAGGCGTGATTAATTCACTCTGACAAGTATGTCAAGTCTGTTGTTTAGGGATCTCAGGTGAACTGTATCATGTGTATTCATCCTCAAACTAAGAAACAAGTTAGAGTGAATTTGATGAATTACTATGAGCTTAAGTGAAGCTTTGATAGATGAACATGCTTAATAAAGTGCTTTGGGCTTTGGGCAGCTGTTCATAAAACTAAACTTTTAGATGGCATTACGGTTTGATTAATGACACAGTTTTACCGTCAGAAGAGAGAGCACTCACGCTCCTTGTTGCAACTATGTCCCAGAATTCTTAGTGTTCTAAATCAGAGGGGGATCCATACAACTGCACAACTGCTACAAAAGAACACCTCTCAGGGCATTAAGAATTGATACACCTAAAATGCTGATGTCAAACGAGAAGCTTATTAACACCAACTGCACCCCAGACAAAAGTGCACACCAAAATCACACACTGCACCATGCAAATTGCAAAACAGTTGTGTTAAACAGTAGTGTTAAAATGCAGGCATAGTGATGCTAGGCTACACTGGTGCAATAGTGCCCCCTTTTGAAATAGAGATTTTTCTGATTTGGAGCAAACTGCTGCACCAAGCCAGTCTGTCTGAAAATCAGCCCATCTCTTAATTGAAAACAAAAGATCAAGAAATTTCATAAAGCCAACAAAATAAGAAAAAGCAGATTCTGTTCCATACAGAGAAAGAATCAGTTCTGTACAGAGGGACCCCACATAGTTTGGTCAGAAGAGTAGATAAGAGCTATTCAGGAGAGACCGAGGATCAAGCCAAGTTGGATAATACTATCTTCACTGGGATCTTCCAACAGGATGTATGTAATTGGAGAATTGTCTCACATGCACACTCAGCTAGAGCCTGCTAAGTATATCAGCTCTGGCAATCAAGACTTGATTAGACCAGCCAGAGCTTCCTCTGCCCAAAAAAGAAGAGGGAGTTAATCTCCGCACTCAGGCTTTCAGCAGAAGCTGTTTGTTAAGATTTATATGCTCAGCCCACCAAGGCTCTTGGGTGGGGAAGTAGAACGGACTGGATGAAGGAAATCAGTCCACACTTTCAAATGAACTGTAAACGGAATCATTTTTGGTCTGAATCACAAGCCTATTCTGCAGAGCTAAGCCTCTCTGCAGAGGTATGGTATCTTAGGGCACAGTTTGCATGAGTTGTGGTCCTCTTCTGCTACAGTAGGCCTTTTCAGGAAGATTGCCCAAAAACTCACATTTATCATTAGGACAAACTTCAGTGTTTTGTCTGAAATTAAAGAAAAATACCTTTAGCTGTGATTGTGACATTCATTAAAGTCAGCAGCTTGCTCGTTCACCATAGTAATGACCAAATAAAGTGTGAAGTGGGATGGGTGAAAAGGCTTGGCGTCGGCATTAACCACCAAACCAAAATGAAGTGAGAACAGAATTAAGGCAGAATCTAAGCACATTTATCAGAGAGAAAAATTCCTTGGGGATCAATAAAGTCTTATCTTATACATGCACATTTCATATTATTAAAAATAAATGACAGACATTTTTTAAAGTTTTAAATATTTTTTTTATTACATACAATTTACATAGGACACACAACTCCTTGATTGACACTGGGACCCGGGAAGAGAACTTTCTGACTGGATGGCAGTCACATGTAATCGGCTCCTCCCCCCACTGAGAGGACTCAGCAGGTAAGGAAGGGTAGAGTAACCAATCATTTACAGCTATTCTACAGAGTGGGTCTCTTCACTTAAACCAGATGTTCGTGTCTCCTACATCTGCATTGTAACCAGCTGCGTACTTCTTCCCAGGGAGCTGTGGACAGAGAGAGGAATGAATAACAGGGCAGGGGGAGCAGAGAGGATATGCCCGCTCGCATACTCTTGCTGGGAAGGTTGAGAATGTGGAAATCAAATCTTGTCCAGGTTAAAATAGGGCTCACCGTCACTGTTGTTATCTGCCTGAACTAAATGCACGGTGGCCCTGAAGTGTCACAACACATTAAAAAGGTACAGCACATTAAAAAGCCCCAAGACATAAAACAAAGTCATGACACACTGAAAAAAGTCACATTAAAAAGGCGCAACACATTAAAAAGGTGCAAAACATTAAAAAAGGCGCAACAAATTAAATAAATGCACAACACAAAAAAAAAAAATCACAATACATAAAAAGGTGCAACCCTAAAAAAAAGGCACAAAAAAAAAAACACACAACAGAAATCAGTCACAACACAACGGAAGTGAGCAACAACACCGGAAGTGACCAACAACACTAGAGAAGTGAGCAAGTTTTTTTGAGCAACTATGGATGCAGTTTTCCGGTGGACTACCATTGTCTACGTGGAAGAGGAATGTTCCATCTTGCCCGTTTCAGAAGTGAAACAGAATTTGTAACATTAGTCTAGCCTAGTTTACGATGTATGTGTGGGACTCATGTTAATGATCGGCATAAGATTGGACACCTTTCTTTTTGAGTTTTTGTTCATTTTTATATTTTTGTAATATCTTGTTTTCTAATATGATGTCCACTCAATCTGTAATGCAGATGTATTTCAAATAATAGATGGTTAATGTGAGTAATACTCTGACAGGCATATTGTTGTGCCTTTTTAATGTGTTGTGCCTTTTTTTAATGTTGTGTCACGTGTTGACTTTTTTATTTGCTGCACCATTTTAATGTGTTGTGTTCTGACACTTTGTGTGTCATAAAAACGTATGCATGGGCTTCAGTTGCCTTTGCTAAAGATCACACGATCCCAGGGGAAAAGGTCAAAGGGGAATCACTTGGGTGGACACTACTGTCAGACTCAAGGGTACATGGGCAGGTGTCTGATTTAAGGAGCAAGAGCTCTTTTTCCCCTTTAAGCTTTGAAGGAGTAGCCGCACAAGACTCATCCATCCCTGGGTGTGGGATGACAGTCCAGAATAATGGTATAGCAAAGTGCTTGTGTCACTGAGGGCGACATTGCAGTCCATCACCCCCGAGCTTTGGCAAACAGCATGTTATGAGTTACTGCTAATGTAAAGCCACATCAGTGACAGAGTGATAGACAGCCGGCCTGCTCTCCGTCAATTGCATTCCGCAACACCATTAGTCTTGTGGCCGCAAAATCGGAAAATAACTAGTGTTAACTGAAGCTGGCACTATTGCTACTTCTGTTCCACCTACAGTACTACACAATTAGGGCAGGTAATGGCGACACTGTAAGCATAAGCATCAGTCAGGACTGTGAAAGCAGTATGAGGTCGGTGCTAACTAGGCTGGGTTAAAAAAAATCGATTCTGAATCAAATTATTCTGAATCGATTCATGAATCTCAAAATTGATCTTTTATTGAATAAATGAATGAATAAATGAACGAATGAATAGTTCATTAATTCATTCAATGATTCATTCATTCATTCATTCATTTTTGGAAATCAGTATCGATACCCAGCCCTAGTATTGATGTGTTGCATAACTTGGCAGTCATGTAATTAAGGTTACGGGGAAAAAAACAAAACACTAACTTAGTAACACTAACCGAATCGATATTGAATCGAATCAAATCGTGATAATCGATTCTGAACCTTGTGAATCGGAATCAAATTGATTCTTGAAATTGGAATCGATACCCAGCCCTAGTGCTAACATAGTTGGTCTGTTAAAGCCACTGTAAATATGCTCCATTTCCTCCTGTCACACAAGTAGGGGAGAGAGCACATTCCTGGGCAGTATCTTATCCTGCTCTCAGACAGAAGTCAACTTCATCGACGCAATGCCAGCAGGAGAAATGCAGACGGGCTCAGCCTTTACGTATCTAAGAAGCTCGCTCAGGCATGGAGCGGCTCGGAGCAGAATGTCAGCTCCTGTAGCGCATTACATGGCCCGGTTTCTGCAGCCGGGGAGACAAAACCGCTCTCCAGTTAATAAATTCTAAAGGTCAAAACCGAATGTTTCCCTGCGAGACTGATGACTTGGAGAATATTCTGCATCTGGCTGGCATTTCCCTGCGTTTCCTTCCTCATCCGATATTTCAGCAGGAAAATAGTTTGTTATCAAGGCATTGCTGTTCTCCTGAGAGAATAGGAGGGAGCAACTGAATTCGTTTTGGAGAAAGAAAACAATAGAAATGATTTAGAAAAGGGTAGAGAGAAGGTGGATATCTGTGTGTTCTACTGTTGCATGCACCTCATATTCTACTTTTCTCTTATTCTTCTCATGGCAGGTCACAGGAAAGGTTTGGGGATTTTTTTACATACCGATCTATAGGCGTAGTAGTTGGCATCATATTCGTGGGACCCGATGGTAACCTCTGGTAGGAACTTAGGTATGGCGGGTAGTTCTGCCACCTTCTGTTTATCCTGCACCCTGGGGAGAGGAGCAGGAAAATGGCAGGCTTAGAAGAGGGCCTCCACAGGTAAACAGGAGAACCTAAAAGATCAGGAGAACGGCAAGGGGAGGCTAATACAGTATGTAATGTTTTGTGGCGGCCACGCACAGGGAACAAACAATCACTTATGACCGGCTGATAAGATAATCCTTTTCATCATTCAACAGTTGGATTCTCACACTGTGCTCATCAAATATTTCATAAAATAAAGCAACAGAATTGTCAGCAGGTAACTAATCAAGCTAAACTAGTCACAATGGTAATATTTGAAATTGGCTCCGTTGGGTTGTGTTGAATTAAGCAATAAACCACAAGAGGCCATGGGTTACAGCAATTTTAGAACAGTTAGGGGGCATTGTTAGGCATGACGTGAAACGGTTTATTGCTTAATTCAACCCAGTTCTGCCTCCCTGCAGGTTAACTGTATATTATGTAGATGTCCACAATGCTTGAACTGCCTAGCTATCATCTGAGATAATCTTATTGCAAACTGAGCCAATTTCCAATATTCCCATTGTGACTACCGTAAATCCTCCAATAGTGGCCTGTATTCAATTATAGGCTGGGTCTCTTATAATGGCCGGGGGCACGGTCAACACAGACAAATACAGGCCGGGTCAAAAAGTGAGGGGGAAAAAAAACTCTGGGCTTTACGGTAGTTTTGGTTGCTAGGCACGTTGTTTGAGGTGGTAACAAACGTGGCGCCGACCAGAAGAAAGTTTAATGTGAAATTTAAAGAGAGCTTTGCAGTATGCTGCAGAACATTCGGGAGAGCAAGCTGCAAAGCTCTTTGGCATCGACCCAAAGAGAATCAGATACTGGAGAAAGAAGAAGAGAAGCAAATACTGGAGAAAGCAGAAGGATGAACTGACAAGTAGTTTAGCTGACAAGAAAAGAGCAGGGCTAGCTGGTGGTGGGCGGAAGAAAGTTAGCTTGGAGCTAGAAGCTAAACTTTCAGACTGGATCTACTCGTTGCGGGACAAACACAACCGAGTCTCGAGGAAAATGATAGCGTATAAGGTGGTTTTAACACCTGCGCTCGGGAGAGGAGGTCATAACGCCCAAACGCAGTGACAAGACTGAGTTCTGGGCTTGTGCTTGCGACATTTTAAACTGTAATGGAAAAGTAAACGACTCTCCTACAATTATATATCATAGACAGCCTACCTTCATATTTTCTGCTTGTTATGTGCATATTTAGTTATATAAAAACGACCACAAATCATCACTATGAATTCTGTGAAGTATAACCCTGAAAATATTGCTTGGCGATGCATGTCATTGTATGGGAATTCCATATTACTGTACCAACGTTACTGTACATAGGAGTTGGTGGAATGGGAGTTAACGCAGCCCCCCTCCAGGATTCCAAATTGCAGCGCTATCGTCCAAATTAGCAACCCAGTTTTAAACCGACTCAGCGCCGTTAGATTTGAAAAACTGAATTGTTTAGAAGACATTTTGAGCTACAAAGTAGAGAGCTACAAAGTACATTATCATCACCAAACGTTGCCTGGCTTTATACATTTACGGTTTTTATGACGTTGTCACGTTAGAGTGGGCGTTAACGGCACCCCTTCCGCTACATTGCAAATGTTTTGTGTTGGCATTCTAGGATGCCGCTTGCTACAATGTTCCAGCCCTTTCTGAACATCGCACAGAATGCACTCTGGAGCTGCGCTTGTTGGTGGCTGTCTGAATTGATTTGGGGGGCATATCTCCAACTTGCTACATGATGCAACCAGCATTAAATCCATGTAAATCACTGTTTGTTTAATGATGTTGTGAAATGTTAACAGGATTGGTTGGCGCATTAATACTAAAAAATATTTGTTATGCGGTTACAGGTGTGTGGTTATAGAGTATTTTAAAATGGCTTCCAGCCAATCAGAATCAAGGACCGGAACCACCCGTTGTATAAATACAATTTCAAATACTTTAGCATTCGCTTAGGTCTGCCTGGTGAGGCAAGTGGATGGAGTTTGCATATTTGTTCCATTGTGCCAGTCAAGAACAATCATACAAAGAACTATTTCAAATAATATTTCAGATTCCCAGAGGCAAATTAGTTAAGTATTTAAGTGACTTACAGCATCCTCATATGGTGGAAGGTGACATCATCCTGCTCCAACCATGGTCCTTTCTCAAACTTCAGGTATTCTATGTCTTCTGCTACCTACAGGTGAGGAAAATCATCATCACAGTGGAGTCTGGTTTGTATAAGGCAGAGAGAACAAGTGTCCAATTTGCACATTCATAGAGTAGCATTCTGAAGAAATAAAATAAAATAAAAAAAGTATTGTAAACTATGACAAATGTAGACTAGTTAGTCATTATGGTCTTATTCACACCTCGGGTCATTCTTACCTTCTCAATGTCTTCTGCCTGGGTTGTGTCATATGCAAGCAGTTCCGAACTCTCGCTGAAAAATAGAATATAAACAATATCAAGCTGTGAAGTGAAATACAGTGCCTATGAAAGGTATTCACCCTCCTTGGACTTTTTCTACATGTTATTGTGTTACAACATGGAATCAAAATGGATTTAATTTAAGGATAATATTATATGGTCTGATTTACTTGAAATCAAATTTTTGGCCTCAACACAAGCACTATGTTTGGCGCAAGCCTAACACTGCACATCAACCTAAGAACCCACCATGAAGCTAGGTGGTGGCAGCATCATGTTATGAGGAGTATGTGTATTTCATGATGCATTAGGTCTAAATATATCAATATGGCTCTTCTGGTTCACTCACCTGATCTTTGGAAGGAATGACTTCTTGTAGGCGTCCTCAATGCTCTTAAGGTAGGCTAGGGGTACATTTTGGAGATATGGCTGAAAAATAAGAGAAAAACAAATCTACTTAAGTCTAAATGCATCTCTCATCATCTAATTAAAAAGGATATCAAATTATCAGGCATTTATCAAGTATTTTGTGGACAGCATATCAAATTGTAAAACACTTATCAAGTACTTTGTGGACCCTAGGGAGACCTGTAGTCGCCTAAGCGGCAACTAATGGGAGAAATCATTGAATTGTATATTACAATTAATATAATTCCTTATCGGAGTGGCTGACTGTAGTGGCTGAACATACAGTGGGCTCCAAAATTACTGGTGCTGTCAAGCCAAATTGTGTCCGTTTGTCAAATAGTGTCCGGAGGGATGTAATGGTCTGTCGTTGCTATACCAACGTAACATGCTAGCATTCCTGAGTAGCGTTCGCAACAGGAGAATCGCCATTGATTACTGGGCTAGCTATAAAAATGTATATAATATTTGCATTTGCAGTAGCTTAACCTGTCTATGGAAAAAAATGCAGATATCTTCCTTACAACAATATTGAGGTAGCAAGGCAGTTTTTTGTTTATACGTGTGGTATTTATTCAGTTTGGGAATCCCACGATCTCTCCGAAGCAGTAATAGTGCTGCCTCAGGATAGATGGAATGCTTTGTAACGTTGTGGGATTCCAAAACTGAATCAATACTACACATATAAACATAGAACTGCCTTGATAGCTCAATCTTGATATCTGCTGAAAAAATATTTTTCCATGGACAGATTTAGCAACTATGAATTATGGCTGAAGCGATTCTTCAACTAACTCAAATAACTACATTTCTAAAAAGTGTTTGCATTTAGACTTTGTTTAATCCATATTATATACAGTCACTGTGTTTTGTGCAAATTAGTATTACTGTTGCACAACACGCTTCTGCTGTTAGCAGGTGAAGTGAGAAGATATTTTGGATTTAATGGAGCGGATTGCAAAAGAGAGAAATTTTGCACATTGCGCTTTCACTGTGGACTGTGGACAGGTGAAGTGAGCTCGACAGCCTAGTCAGAGAGAAAGCGAGGGACAAAGAAAAGAGACAGGCCAGAGAAAAAGACAAGTGTCCAAAGTTTGGGATCATCTCAAGCTTAAACAAAACGAGAACACTGTACAGCGTATTGCAAAGCCAAACTATCTTTCTAGAAGAGCAGACGTCAATGCAACAGAAAGCATCCAGTCTAACGTTACACATGCAAGAATCCGAAAGACTTATTTATAATAACGATAATGAGTGTGTAATGTTGGATGTTGTAGAATGACACGAAGACGAGTAGAATCAGAACAGTGGTTTAATCGTTTAGGTCACATACAGCTATATTCATTCCTTAAAGGAGTAGTAAAGGGAAAAATCATGTTTAGCCCTGTTTTAAGGTTACTTATGATCATTATACAATGATGATCATTATCCAGATCAAAAAGTTGACAAAACTAGCACTTTTGAGAAAGTCTGCACCGTTTTGGTCATACAATGGATGTGGGTGGGCACCGTGAAAAAACATTCAAAAAACATGTTAAACAATGTTGGACAACAAAGGGTTAATGCATGCGTGCCAACTTATTGTATACCCTAGTTGATGTAATGGCTGACTTAAATAAGTAGAATTGAATACCCGATTTCATTTTGTTATTTACTTAAGGGTCCCATTACTTGTGAAACCTTGTTTTGAAGGAAATATTTTTTATTTAATCAAAAAATTGTGTTGTTGCCATTTACATTAATGGTACAGTATTCCTCACATGTTGGTATTTGGAGTTTCTCTATAATTAAATGTATACTGTTTGTGCATTGACTGTCAGGCATGCCAGTAATTTTGGAGCCCACTGTGTGTTTGATGTTTTGTTCCAATCACACAGCTATGAAGCTTACATAGGCTTAACGTACATTTTAAGGACCCCATTCCAATGTGTGAATCAAATGGCGTACAAAGTCAAGAAGAAGTTCTGAGCTTCAAGCACTGGGCCCCAAACACTAGTTATTTCTGGCAGGGTGTCTGGCACAATATTCAACTCAGTTCACACTAGAATTCCTCCACGCCTCTATGATTAGCTTTAAGGAGAGTATTTTTGCTGGGGCCACCATTACTTAATGCTAATTCCTAGCAGGATGTGTGAGATTACCTGCCTGCCAAATGCGAGAGGTCTCAAATGGCCAGTGCTAACATGAAAGCAACAACTAATTTCTGCAATAATTAAGTGTTACAAGAGGCATTTGACTATGGGACAGTTCCAGTTAAGCCGCTTTCCATTTTCTTTTCTTATCAAAGCCTGTGTGTCCTATTTTCTATTTTAAAGAGTGACACAACACCATGGCAGAATATTTGGAAGAGCGGTCTGAGATATATTTACAACATAATCAGTACAGGGACTATTATATCCAAGCCAGTAGTAAAACATGATGGCAAAGAAAGTTTAACTACAGGAAGATACATTAGGCAACAGGCAGGCAGGCGTACAGACAGAAAGAGGATATCATTAGTGGTGAAGTCGGCCTACCTTGCCTGACTCTTTCAGCTTCTTCTGCACCTCTTCGACTGGAGAGTCCACATAGATGACCAGGTGAGGAGGCAGGAACTCACAGATGCTGATGTGTTTGATCTCATTGTAGTGGTCCACACCTGTATTCCAGAGCACAAGGGAATCAAACTCAAGTCATGTCAAAAAGGTTGTTGTTGTGGCATATGGATGGGAAGTAGCTTCTGTAACTACATCACCCAAAATGTACTTAATGACAATGCTGGGTTGGTGTTGGCCTTTGACGGGCTGCTCACACGCAGTTAGATGCGTGTCCGTCAACATATGGCAGAAGGCATGTCTGCCGCACGCAACAACAACCAATCACATTGTCCGAAACTGCGCTCACAACAGCCCGTAGATTCCCTTTCATCTGCGCCGATTTGAATCGTGACACAAAAAAATAGATTTTTAACTACATCGCGAGGCATCGTTACATGCCTACTGATTACCCAAAACACGTTTTAATGCCAGGTGTAAATGGGGTCAGAGTGAGCAGGGGTTGTGGTCTCTGGGGATGAGAGCTGCCTGTCTAACAACGCAGATTTGCGTGCAAAATACGAGTCACCCTGCACTAGCTATGAGAGTGGAATACTGCTAGCTAACGTTAGCTAGCCGCCAAGAGCTAAATCATGTTGCTGTCATCCTATTTCTTTTTGAAAACGCTTCTTATATCCATCAGCGAGCTAGCTAGCACCAAATGCTAACAACAAGCTATGCAGCTGGTGCACACTCTCTCTCTCACACAGAATCTGAACTTGACAAGTAGTGTAAAGTAGGCTAGATCTGCCACTTGAATGATACATAGTCATGTTTTAATTTTGTGAGGGTACTAAAAAAAAAAATCCCCCCCGCACACGCATGAACATGCTGACGCCGGGCCTGACATCTTTTCTGAACACAAGCAAATATGGAAAAACCCATTCATAACCATACTCACACTGCTTCCTGATGTATCCCTGTTTGTACATTGCTTCCACAAACACCATGTCACTGAAGGGAGAGCGCTCCAAGATTACCCCTTGGCCTGTAACAGAGTAAAGACATCAATACAATACAGTTACAATGGACCTCATTCCTTAATATTTTCTTGAGTGTCTTCTTAAGCGTCTTCTTACGACCTTCGTAAGACCAACCCTAAGAAAGATCCCCGCCGGATTCAACGCATGGAAATGTTTTCCTAAACTGCCAAAATGTTCTCAGCTGTGCTCCCCTTCTTAAGTTGAATGTGTGTTCTCGTACACCTGAATTTGCAAACATAAATGCCCCGCCAACTCCTTACTACAGGGTCGTGTGCACACAGAATCCCCAGACAGCGCGGAAAAAGTTGATTGATGTTCAAGTTGACGTGCAAATTCTACGATCTGTGTCATGAGTCAGATATTATTTTGTTGATGTATAGAAATATAAGAAAATATTGTTTGCAAAAACAGCAACTGAATTGCGTCCTGATTATAAAGATGAATTGGTTGAGCTGGCCATACCAGTGGTGATGAGATGCTCAATGGCATCGGAGTACTGCAGCAGCCTCATGGTGTAGGTCCAGTACTGCAGGCGGTAGGAGTTGCCGTCGGCAGCCTTGGGGTCCATGTAGAACTTCTCCATGCTGCAGTTCCCGTTGAAAACTGATGGCAGTGGCTCCTTCTCACCAGTCATCTTGTCTGTGTAGTGCGTGTCTGGCTCTGGCATATAGAGCATCCCTGCAAAGAGCATGGTACCACTTAGACTCTCTCTCTCTTTAGCACTCTGTGGAGGAACTCTATTAGGAAATCGAATGAGCCTATTGCAGGTTCCTATATGATTACAGCTAGCCTCACAGTCAGGCAGGTGATTGTATGTAGCGTTTGGGTACAGGGATAGTTACCCAGCTTGTCAGCCAGCTTCTGTGCCAACGCTCCCTTCCCAGATGCCAGATTGCCATCGATGGAGATGATCTTGCTGTGCTCTGTGAACCTGGGGGTGGTCCTCTCGCCCAGGATATATGCCCAGTAGCCATACTGCAGGTTCCTCACTGGGCTTGTATGGATGGCAGCCTACATGCAGTCAATATGTTCAGTTGGAGTAAGAGTTTCATCAGAGAATATAATGTGTTAGCTAGGTAAATGCAGCAGGTCTGGAGGCCTGCCCAAAGAGAAACCACAGGATGAGTTTAACTTCCTGTTTGAGGGATCACCAGCTAGCTAGCATCTATGCAGCTCTACTGACAAATAACTATCGTACGTCAGCTGATGTTAACTTAGCTAAATTAAACTTATGGAGAATACATTTGACACAGTTAAGATAGCTGGGGTGCCCTGTAGATAATCTCTACAGTGAGCAACGTGACTGTAAGCTAAGCTAACCCCGTCGCATTGCTAGTGATGCTAGCAGCATGGACGCCCTTGTACTGTTCCTAGTGAACTTGAGGACCCTGCATCCACGCTTAGTTTGCTTTATAGATGTTTCATTAGGATCTTACCCTCTGTTTAGTTGTCCCTGCCTTGAACACCGCTGCCCCCGAGGGGATGACCAGTCGGATCACCCGGAGAGACATTGTTATTCTCCACCAAAACCTCAAATGACCCAAATATCACTCGTTCGCCCCGTACTTTCGAGGCGCGATAATAACGCGTCAGAGGGGTCTTTCGGTGTGGTTGCTTGAATATACGTCACATGTTTGTCTGAATCACTGCCTGAATACTTCAAACTCTCAACAATGTGTTCCTCACAAAATAAAAAAGCAATCAGAACCATGACTTTGTGCAATAGTTTTAATAGTAGTAATTACGTGAAGTTATTGCCATATTATCGCATCCTTATCCATGTTCAAGTCGTCTTTTATGGTTCTAATTTATTTGTCCTGTTTTTATTATGCTATTTCTTTAACGTTGCTTCTTCTCGTTTAGTGTTCTCATTGTTTCATGTGTATGTAAGATGAGTTATGTTTGTGATGATACTATGTGCTATGCATGTTGACAGCTTGAGAAAAATAAAAAGAATACCAACTTCGCCCTAGAGAATACTGGACTTTAGTAGGTCAGAGAAAAACACGTGTGGGGATGAACATCATTGCAATATAATATAGCCTACTATAAAATTATAAAATAAAGACCGTGTAGTGAAACTTTTTTTTCCATTGTTTTGCGGCCGATGACAGTCTTTACATTTTCATGCCAAAATAACATTTCTGAAAGCCCATGTTGTGTTATTGTTGAAATGCCCTTGAGGCCCATGTGAAAATAACCTGTAAAATAACCAATAGAATATACTATAGTACAACGATATTGACTGCAGACCTGCACTCCATCCAATAGATGGTGCTAATTGACTATTAACCAGTAACAAAAATCTCTGACCACTGGGGGGGGGGGGGGGGGGGCGTAGCTTGTTCTGTCAACATCACCTAACATAGCATGACAAAATAAAGAAGCAATGGGATATGGTCTGTTAATTCAAATGTTACAGAGCCTTTTCTGCCTGGAAGCAGCCATGGTCAGGTTCCATAGCTTAATAAATAAGATGCTGTTAAGGTCATTCAACAAAGTGTACAGCATATACTGTAGGTTGCATGGTGCTGATTGATTCAGATAACGATAATGACTCACTGCAATGCATGAGGGTTAAGGTGGTGACAAGTTACTCCCACAATAGTTCAGCTTTAGCCCAAACTTGACAAATGGCATGAATCATAAAGAATGCAGTGGGACAACTCTTCTCCTCTTTTGTTAATAGTATTTGTCATCTTCTTTCTTTTCGTAGAGGAATAAATTAGGTTGAAAACCTTCAAAGCTTAAACATTCAACATGAACATAAAAATTTAACCCAAAACAATATTAATAACAGCACTTGAAGTGAGTTGATATTCATTAATGATATTAAACATAAATGCTTACTATGTTTCATTCAACAACCCTTTAACCTGCTTTACCATAGCATTAAAGCAATGCAAAACTCATATACAGCATAGTGCAACAACTACCGTTTCACATATACTCATTAAATCAAATAAACACTTCAATACAGTTCATTGGATCTCATTCAAACAAACATTTCAGTACACCCTTTCCTAACAGTAGCGTCTTTATGCTCCCAAGCTGAACAGTCCTCTGTTGTCTCTGTCTCAACAAAGTAGCTACCTTTCTCTCTCCAGTGCAGAGCCATGCAGCAGACTGTACAAGGTGTTGTAATTTACCTGGTTGCCTAATTTATCTGAATGCTTGGGGTTTCTTCCCCTAGCAGGGAGGGCATGCAATGCTCTGCTTGGAATGTAGGTGGCATAACGCTATGGCTGACTGAAGGCTGTTTTATACTTCTGCATAAATGGACAGCGCACAGATGTGTTTCCCACATCCAGAAAAATGTCACAACGCGACAAGCTACGCAGAGCCCGCAGAGGTTTGATTTCTTTCTTTATTTGTAAAGGGACAGTGTACATTAGCTAGAAAGTACATTTCCTGGAGAAAATGTGAGGTGGGCTATCTGCTGCAGCTGTATGTAAAAGCTACTGCTGGAACTACTACGGGCCGGGCAATCTCCATGCACCCACCGGCGAAGACCGTGCGTCTCTAGCCCACTCAGGGGCTGAATTGTGAGGTCTGTGGCGTGGACAGTGGCGTGGTGGTGAAACTCCGCCCCCTCAGGTCAGAGCTGGTCGGGGACAGTGAACCCCTCTCCGGGCCACCTACCCGCCTACACCGGTGAAGACCATGTGTCTCTAGCCCACTTAGGGGCTGAGTTGTAGGGCCTGTGGCGGGGATAGTGGCGTGGTGGTGAGACTCCGCCCCCTCAGGTCAGAGCCAGTCGGGGACAGTGTACCCCTCTCTGGGCCACCTACCTGACTCCACCGGTGAAGACCGTGTGTCTCTAGCCCACTGGTCGCCTCATCAACGCCACACAAGCTGTTAACTTCTTGCGCAGTAACTCGAGGTGTCGGCGGAACGTGAGTGACCTGTCCAGTGTCACACCGAGATAGGTTGGTTCGGCGCTGTCTGGCAGGAGTGTTTCATCAATGTGCACTCGGAGCTCATGTTTTGCTTCCTTCTTGTTAAGGTGGAAGGGCGCTGACACCGTCTTTGCCTCGCTGAACTTCAATCTCCATTTCCAGAGGTATGCCGCTAGTGTCTGCATGTCCTGGCTCAGTGTCTCCTCCAAGGCCTGCCAGTCTCCAGCTGAGTATACCAGCGCAAGGTCGTCTGCATAGGCATACTTCCTGGAGACTGTGGTCGGCAGGTCGTTGGTGTAGATGTTATAGAGGAGGGGGGCCAGGACAGATCCCTGGGGGACGCCGTTCTTAAGGTGTCGCAACCTGCTTCGCTGTCTGCTACCGGTGGTGAGGGTGAACCTGCGGTTTTGGACAAGCTCCATGATCATGCTGACCATGTGCCTGTCCGGCAGCAGGCGGAGCAGCTTGCAGGTGAGGCCGCGGTGCCATACGGTGTCATAGGCAGCCGTCAGGTCTATAAAGACGGCTCCGGCCTTTTTAACCAAAAAGCTGTCCTCAATGTCTTGAGTCATCAAAGTGACTTGATCTACAGTCGATCTCCTGCGTCGGAACCCGGCCTGCTCCTGTGGGAGCAGCGGGTCAATGATTGGTTTGACGCGGGCGTAGATGAGACGCTCGAGGATCTTGAAGGAGATACATAACAGAGAGATGGGGCGGAAACTCTTGAGGTCCCACTCAGGCTTGTTCGGCTTAGGGATCGTAACAACTAGGGCTCTTCTCCAGATTTTGGGGATCTTGGGTTGGTGCAAGCAAGAGAGGAATGCTCTTAACCAGGACTTCAAGGCAGGTGCGGCATGAAGTATAAGCTCCGGGCAGATAGAATCAGGCACTGGAGCTTTCCCTGGCTTTACATGCTGAAGGGCAGCAGCAAACTCTTCTGGTGTGAATTCACCGGAGATGTTACCGCCACTAAGAGTTGTGTCCTTCCAGAGGTCAGACACTTTTACCATGAGACGTGACAGTTTGCGGTCTTTGCCCTCGTATGTCCCACTTTTCACAAATTGTGATGCGATTTTGTTTGCAGAGATGGGGCAGTGACGGGGGGAGTGTCTAGACCTACCAGTGAGGTTGTTAAGGATGCTCCATCCCTTGCGGCTGGAGTGTGATTAGTCGATGGAGTAAATGGCCTCTTCCCAGCGCTCTTGTCTTCTTCGGCCGAGTCTAGACAGCAGGGCTGAGGCAAGTCTTTCAGCTATTCTGACGTCCGAGTGGGATTGATTTTTTGGGCGCTTTCACCGCTTTCAATCTTATGTAAGAGTAGCCAAAGCTTCCTGGGTCTCCTTTCGGGCCAGCTCTCCCTAACGGTAGAGAAATTATACTGATGTAGACTAGTGGTTATACCCCGTCCTCCCAGCTCTGAGTCCTGGCATCTATGGGCCTTTCGTTAACCAGGTTGGCTGCCATGTAAAGGGACGTATGAAGGTCTAGGTTATGCAGGCCTCTTTTCACGACCCAAACAGCTGCTTTAGCGGCTCCATTCCTGTGAGGTGAGTCCGCTGGATGGATCATCCAGCTCCAGTCTGTTCCATTTTTGGCCGCCTCGTTCTGGAGTTAGGGTCAGTAGTGTGTATGTCCTCCTCTACCCCTGCAACGTCCCTCCCAGTATGTAGGTGTGCCCCTCTCCTGGGGGCTGTTGCTCCAAAAGTATGTTCTCATTCAATTTGACTCGTTAAACAAGGTGATTAAACTGTACCCAGCTCATTGATCATTCTACACAGCAGTTGCAGGTATAAAGCTTTTCATTCATTGCATTTGACTACTATCTTTTTCTTTTGCACCCTAATAGGCTACAACACCAGCAGGTTGGAACACCTATAACCACGGCCTGTAACTCATGAGTTCTTACATAACCCTTCCAGTCTGTCAGCTTGTATGGGCAATTCGGTGGCTAATTGCCCTGTAGTCCAGGAAACCATGAATGTAAACAGTGCCAACTGTCGGACTCACACCCTACACGTGTGAATACATTTCTCTAACATTTCTCATTTTCCCGAAAGTAAAATCTGCAAAAGGAGAAAAATATGTAAACATTGTTCAGTTTCTGCTAAGACCTGAATGGAAATGGTTGGAGAGAACTTCAAGAGACACCTACAGTGGTTATGTACAAATAAAACGTAATTTATACTCAGTCAACAAGTGTTGTACGAGAAATGTCTGTCGACAGAAAATAATGCGACATTAGAATGTTTGATGGGTGCAAGACGCCCCTGTCCAACACAAAAACGTGTCGACAGTGACCTAATTTCTGTCTGTCGACACTTTCAAAAGTGTTGTACGACCAAATATAAATTGGCCTTTAGTCATATATACACCATGAAGCCAAAAGTTAACATTTCAAGTGTAGGCCTTTTGAGGATGGATAGAGGGTACAATGGAGTTATCTACTGTAACTTACTTTTACAATAAATGTTCATACTTTTACACTCAATATTTATGTTAAAATAAACATAATATATGAATATGTTAGTCAATACTTTTGCTGCACACAAGCTGCAGTGGAAGGCTAAACTACCCATGCACAGAAAACACAAATCACACAGACGCACATTCATCTCACAGACATACTGTAGAAATACACGTCTGCCAGCATGTGCACACACACACACACACACACACACACACACACAGAAACACACACGTACACACACGCGCACGCACGCACACACACACACACACACACACACACACACACACACACACACACACACACACACACACACAGGAAGCAAGGTAATTAGTAAATAAAGTACAGTGCAGTAAAACAACAATAAGCCTCATTCAGGTCTCACGGCTAAAGCCCTGTGAGGCCAGTTGAGGGACCTGGCTGTGTATCTCTGCCAAATTTCCTCTGGTTTTATGGCAGGTTTTTATTTCACTTTTGTGCAGCTCAGTGTTTTTAACATTGCCAGTGGGAAGGCTTGTTTTCTACTTTGTTTATCATTAAAACAACTGGACAACCATGGCAACAAAAATACTCTAAACCTTGGGACAAAACAATACAAAAGGGAAATATATAATCTTGATCTTGATTGCTGATGAAGCCCCATTTCATGCCCCTCATGTAGTTACAGCTCAGGAACTTTTGTTTTTGTGTGTAACAGACGAATGCAGCCATAAACCTTTTCTTTCACTATTACCCCCCACCCCCACCCCCACACACACCTTTATAGTGTAATACCACAATCAAGAAAGGAGCTGTGCTGGTGTGAGCCTGAAATCTGTTTCCTGTCCAGAAGAGAGGAAGGCCTGGCTTGAAGAGAAGACAAAGGGAAAAAATTAAACATGGGGCAACAATTATGCCCCCACTCATCCCCTCTTGACAGCCATTGTGGTTGCTCCCCTCACCTCCCTTCTAGAACACACAGAAGCAATTGCCATAGTTAGCTAATAACATCACCCTGTACAACTGCGGTCCAAACAAGCACACAACATGACGCTCACTGGACACATTATAGGACCAGCTGTTAATTGAGCAACTGTTTTACAGGCCTTAACAAGGCTGTCACATCACACATGTTATAAATGCATTTCCATCCTTCACACGCTACTGCCTTCCCACAAAGCATCTTGGACTCTCTCAGGCCACTGTGGTGTGTAGGACCTAGACTTTATTGGTCTGCACAATCACTGTGACTGGGAGAACTTAAGGTTGTGTGAGCAGATAGCACTGAATTTGAATGTATATTTTAAAGCAAAAGCCATTTGTTTTACTATATGTTACTAAAGCAATATGGAACTCGAAGCCGTGGGATGTCACGGATATCGCCACGGCTAGCGGGAGTGGTTAGACACGACGCGCAGCGGAGTGCCGTTACACCCCGCTAGCCGTGGCGATATCCGTGACATCCCACGTCTTCGAGTTCCATAATGCTTTTATACAACGGTTGCCACATTTATCCGTCAATATTTCAAAAAGAAAGACAATACGAACTTTAGAATGTATTTTAATGGAACTATTTGTTAATCATTTGCGGATACTTCTGCTGAAAAAGGGAACATTGCCAGACAACGACAATGCTACAGCACATCTTTGTAAACATTCTGGACACTGCCACGGATACTAATACGAGGTGGATTGATATTAAAAGATGTGTGAACATTCCATTTTAGCGTGGGGATATCGTGGTTATCGCCACGGCTGGAATGCAAACTGACCAATAGAGACAATGGATCGGATCTATACCGTTGTATAAAACCGTTTAACGCACACCTACTCATTGATTATACGGTATCAACAACACATGGAAATAGGGTAGAACATGTCATACATGTTCTAAAAACAAAAATTTCCTAGATTTGATAAATAAACAAAAAATGTTTTGATAAATAAACAAAAGCTTGTCCATATTTTCTACTGCCTGCCTGAAACCCTCTTTGATTGTCAATTCCATTGAGCTGCTGATATTCTGTGGCCAACACTTCATCTGTTTCATTCAAGCACTAAAAACAATAATTCACAAGTTGTATGACTCAGAGCCCTGTCAGGAACAACAGTAACAGAGAACAGAGTTATGTTTTTCAGCTATAAAAGCTCGTAAAGTAGTGTAGGGACGTGTAGCAACACAATGCGCTAACAGTTGTCATTGCATCACTCGTCAATGTTGCTTCCTCCATCACTTCCCCCAAGCTGGGTTCAATATGTAACCACCTCCAGCAAACATGACTTAAGCCACCGAAAGACGTGGGCCTAGCCACCTCTTAAAGGTTTGGATATGTATAGTACTGCTAATATTACTATACAGACACAGTCGTGTGATGTCCCTGTCATAAGTACCTGACTGTAGTTATGTCCCGTTAGTCATGCATGTATGTATTGAGAGGACACACTTGTGACCTTTTATGTGTCATGTGTCATGCTACATAAGTTGTTCTTATGCATGTACAATAGGGTTATGATTACACGTTAACATTATATTGTATTGTCAGTTGGTTTGATAGTTATTAAAGCGGGTGTGGATCCTCAAAAATTTTGGGAAAACCCTAAAAAAAAAAAAACTAGCAAATGTAAAGTGAAGTTAATACAATTTTAATCCTTCTTATATTGTATTCCAATAGACCTAGAGATAGAGATTCAATAGAGATAGAGATCCAATAGAGATTCTGCACCTGAAGTTCTTATCTGATTGCCATACATCAAACTCTTGGGGGGGGGAGTAAGTCTATTCTATTCTATTCTATTCTATGGTGTATACTCTCAGATAAAAGGTACAACAAATCTGTTAATATGCGCTGAGGCAGCTGTGGCTCAGTGGCAGAGCAGGTTGTCCAAGGTCGGCGGTTCAAATCCTGTCTCCTTGGGCAAGATACCGAACCCCAAATTGCTCTTAATGAGCAGGCTAGCACCTTGCATGGCATTGTTGTGTGAAGCACTTTGGATAAAAGTGCTATATAAGTGCAATCCATTTACCATCTAGAGCCATTTTATTTTCTCAGGTTGTCCACGCCTTGGGGACAAAAACAGTTTTACAACTATTTCAACAATAGTCCAAAATTACAGTGTTTTTCTATGGTATGCTATCCTGGAACATTCCTCAGCAGGGACACCCAAGGACCCATTTGAAACCTTTTTTTGTGTGTGGCTATAAGCCAGAGGCCATAGGATAGCGTTTGTCCGGTTATCACTCCCTCCCTCCCTCCATTGAATGTTGACCTGTATTTCTCTGTTGGCACCGCAAGAGGCAGTAGCCCCAGCACACCAAAATAAAGGACACCAAAATCAACCCATTGCACAGTAGAGTAGGGGAGAGAGCATTGGACTCCCACCCGGGAGACCGAGGTTCAAGGCCCCAGTGGGGATTACTTTATGGGACTATACCCCAAACCTACACGCGTTCATCCTTTCACTCCAATCTTTTTATCCCTTACCTTTGTCAAGAAACAGAAGTTGAACCAATTGCAGCAAAATATCTAACGTTACAGGAATCATCAGTGTAACTGCTTTAGCCACTGACTGCTACCATTAATGTTATGGAAGCTGCTGCTAGTTGTTGTGAGCTCATGAGCCAACTGGCTATCCCGCTCTTATTGTGGTGGATTAGCATTGGAAGGATTGAAACTGATGTGTCCAGGCAACAAGACCTATCTTAATTTATCAGACATTATTTCATGTAATTTCAATTCACAGCTATTTCAGTGGCATGACTAGCTTCCGTTCTACCAGTCCTGAACAGAAACAAGCCACGCACATAAGCCAGGCTGGACCTGGCCTGGTTTGTGAAAGCGTGTACAGTAGCCTAAGGACCATGGCTATTCAATCTCATTTGGATTCTTCTACTTTGCAAAATATGCCAAGATTACGATCACATTTGGATGCAACATTAAAGAAATCAAATTTGTTCTCAACTAAACTGTAAACAGGGTGTTCTGTTCATGTGGCGACAATGTTGAAAGTTTCAGTCAAACATATGAGGTCCAATGAAGAGAGCTGTTTATAATCATCCTAACACACGCCACAAACGGAGAGAGTATTTCTTGCTCTCCATAATTATCTCTCCGTTCTGTCTGAGCCGGTCCACCTTAAAAGCCTCTCTTACAGTGTGGATATGATTTCCTGAAAACGCCCCATGCCAACAATGATAGGACAATTTTACCTGCTGCGAACTCTGCTGTCTGCTCCTAAAGTGTCCTAGGGATCTGGTTGCATTAGGCAAAAACTGATCATACAGAATAAATAGACTGTTTTGCAGCTGAATAAACTGATTGCTGAAGAAAATATGCTGCGATCGAGCACATAGCACATTCGTGAACTGTATTGAAAGGAGAACTTTCCAAAACTTGCTTCATCATTTGAATGTAGCCTATAGGTGACCGCACATCGACCACGGTCGGGTTTGATCTCTTGGATGTTCATCGCGCTGCGGGTATCCGCATTTCATTGAACCATCTCCATTTTAGGGGCTTTTTGTGCACATGTCTGGTTCTACAAGTGTCAGTCCGGAGCAGAGTGGAAGTTGTGTTCTTGTTTTTGAACATTAGTCTACTTGGAGCAGCAGAAGTGTCATCATGTTGGGTAACGCTGGAATCTATGCTGTAAAGAAGAGGAAGAAGCCTGCTCAAAAACCGTAAGAATACATCTCACTCTCTGACATCTTGTATGAAAGTGTTTCTAGGCCTTCTAAGTTTACGACGTTTTAAGGTGATATTAAAAACGCCTGTTGTAGGCTACATTGTTTGCTTTCTGTTTTTGGCAACAATTGTGCATTAGCATAATAAAAGTAGCATAAAAGTAGGCCTATAATCTACTTTTTTTTAGAGAGAGAATTGTGTCTCAAAAACAGAATGCAGCTGCCTACAGTGTTGACTTTTTTATTGTCATTATGATAAGGAATGTATTGCATAAATCGTTAAATAAGGAAGTAATAATTGCTAAAAAGAAAGTGAAAAAGTGAAAACATTAATTAAATTTTGGTCAATATGTAAGTATATCCCTGTCATCGTCAGCCTTCAGCAGATAGGCTATTTCTGCATTTTAACAAAACATAGGATCTTCTGCCTCTTTAATACCGTAGGTCTATAGCCTACTCTTCTGGTAGGTAGTTATAGTTCATATATAATATAGGCTACTCTAAAACATGTGCATAGGAAAAGCGTTTGTTGTGTAAAGAAGTGTGTGCGCCTGGACAGACTCGTGCCTCTCGGTCTTTTAGGGTCACCTTATTTCGTGTATAGTTTGGGTCTGGCATGGAAACAGGACTCTTGCATTAATCACAATCAAGTTTGCGAGTCGGCTGCTCTCACGCGATGCTTCAGGAGGGCGGGGGAGCGGGCTCGCTGGCCTCAACTATGTTATTGTAATCTGATACGGGCTTTTTCTCATTATGGAAACACACTTGCGTCGTTCCTACTTTTTCCGTTTAACATATTTAATGGCAGGCGTTTATATTACAATTATTTCATTTTCAATTTTTCAAAAGACACGCTTTCTAAAACATTGTGTACCACAACGTATTCAAAACGCTAACTGAAGGAACATATATGTAGGCTATGGCTTTATCCAAAAGGCGGTGTTGACACGCAGTGCGTGTTTCTGCGTTCGTGCGTACGTGAGTGTGTGTGTGTGTATCTAGATGGCTGGAACCTGTCCGTTTGTGGCCTAGTGTGTGAGTCCCATCTCATATCATAGCTCCCTCAAACAGACTGTTCCCAGTATGAATCCCAAAATAAAGAGGTGGCCTGTGCAGATGTCTCTGTGTTTATGGAGATGTGGGGCTGTGCAGAGAGGGATGAGGTTTCCTGGACAGCCATCTGGGTTTGGCAGCACAAAGGCACCATTGAGACTGACTGTAAAAAGGCTGTGGTCACTCAGTGGCATTCCAAAAAACCTCTGGCCATCTACAGTCTGTGCTTTTCCCTCTACCTCCCATTCTCTTCTCACTGTGCAGTGGTCTCCCTCTTTCTTTGCATTGGACCTGCTTTTATAAGCATCTGCCCATGTGCTATGGAGTAAGCTAGTAAGCATTTTATCATTTGTAAAGTCTAAAACTTTGCTTATTACAATGTTAATCCAAATCAATCGGTCGATGTGGAGGTTTGTTTGGTCCTCTAGATGTGTAGTTACTGTATTTCTTCCACATTAGGTCATGTTTATGGTCTCGTAAGACATACAATTGAACATCACATGGAGCAAGTTACACAGTAGTTACAGTACAGTGTACTTACATTGTTAAATGGCCTACCTGGTATCAAATATTAAATATCTATATTAGGCATTTCTACATCTTGTTGTGATTACCACTACAGCCAACTGTGTGAAAATATGGCTTAATTGTTTCCTCGTTAAACTCCCTGTGGGAAGGGAAATTGTGGGATTGTGTGTGTGTGTGTGTGTGTGTGTGTGTGCGTGCGTGCGTGCTTGTGTGTGTACAGCAGCACAGAGTTTTGGTACAACATACAGTACACTGTGTAGAAGTTGATATTTGTATGGCATTACAATGGTTCATCTGTCTCTGGAAGCTACAAACATCTCATTATGAGAGTATTGGTGACAACTTTATTTTTGGCCAACAGCACTGTGCTAAGAGGGGACAGGTGTGTATGTGCGCGTTTGAGTGTGTGCATGCATGTGTGTGTGTGTGTGTGTGTGTGTGCGGGAGTGATTGTATGGACGTGATTGTGTGTGTATGTGTCTGTGTGTGAGAGATTAGAGAAACCCTCACACATAGACACACACACATACACACACACACACACAGACTAGCTGATAGAGGCGTGGCAGAAAGCCAAAACAAACTGACTGCACAATAACATAGTGGGTCATTGTTCCTTGTTTTTCTTCTTATCTACTGGGAGGCCTCAACACCCAGCATCAACGAATATATCTAGTTCTGCTACCATAAGCGTTGCTTTACTCTCGGTGCATGTGAGACTAAAAATAGCTCTTGAGAATACTTGAAGGTCAGTACCCTCCTTACTTTGGTAGTATCACACTTCAAAGTCACATTGTCTGCCTTGTTTGAACCTGAATCTGTATCAAGGACCGAAGGAGTGATCCTACAGGCTGGTGTTACAGTTCTATGTCAGACTAGGGGAGGTGGGGGGGGCATGAGATCCTCACTGTCCCCCTCAGCTCCGAGGCCGGGGAGAGAAATGGGTGGGGGGGGGGGGTTTAGAGATGGAGGACTAGGAGGGAGCAGAGGAAGCGGATAAATCGATTGTAGCCGTGACTAGGAGGAAGGAATGCTAAGGTTCACCTCAGGACACCAAAAAGGAGGGAAGTGAGGAGTTAAGGAGCCGTCTGAGAACATATATTCTGAAATAAGGTTTATCCTTTTACCGCTGCCTAGTTTGCACTGACACACATACCGGAGTATAGGTGTCTACTGTGGGGGAATATGCTGGATTCCAAATGTTTTTTGCATGTGTTTATGTGCCACACTTTTATACATGTGTGGTTCTTATAATGTTTATTTTTGTGTGTGTGTGTGTGTGTGTGTGTGTGTGTGTGTGTGTGTGTGTGTGCATTTTGTATTTTGAGCCTTGTGTAAGTCAAAGTTACAGTAATGATAACCACACCACCCACTTTTAGGAGACAAAAGCATGCCAGTGTCATTACAACTTCTTCACTGCATCATGAGTCTCTTTGAATCAGAGTCAAGGGTCTTTGAGTTCAGCCCCTGTCTCTTTGCTCTTTAAATAGGCCATCCCAGAGAGAGAGAGAGATGAGAGATGAGGTAAACCCGCTCTTCTAACAATGACTGCCCTGATGCCTGTGCAGTCCCATGATGCACTGCAACTTAAGGTGGAAAAAAATGGGTCTGAATACTGGCTTTTGTCTCGGCAGGCATTTTTTGAAAGTGAGGTCAGTCTCACTCTATTTCTGGGAAGATACCGCTTGGGTTTAAGGCCGGGAATTGAGTTATGGACAAAATCCCCTGCAGGCAATTCAAGAGGGAGAAGAAATCCACATCCACAAATACTGTAAATGGAGTCCGAAATTACAGCTGACTTATATCCCCCATGTTCTGAGAAGAGATGGAGCCTTTGCAGTTTGAAAGAGAAGACAATTCATGTGCCAGAGGAATTTGGTGGTTTTGGTGATATTTGGCCTTCAGATCCAGCAGCTGTGGACGCCCTGCCGTGCCGTGGGCCTGCGGTGTACGTTGTAGACCCTGAGGGCCAGTTCCCCACAGCCAGGTTGAGCATAGTCCTGGATTGAAGGCCATGTCCTCTGGAGCATCCGCCATGTTGTTCTACCAAGCTTGTTTGTGCTATAGTGTTGCACAATCAACTCAGTAAAGCTAGCAAACTGCCACACTCCTATCCCCAAGCCTAGTAATAGCTTAAATGACAGTTTTGTCAAGCACACTGAAAATGTCACCTGAAGAGTGTACCCAGATCTTCATTAGCCACGCTGAGAGCTTCTCCAGGTCCCGTGATGGTCCACTGTTAGTTCTGTGGACTGTGGTTCTTCTCAGCAGGTGTTCCAGAGATAGGAACCTCCTGACTCCCACGGCCGAGGCCTTGCCTCGCTTCCTCTTCCTCCCTCTCTCTCCCAGCAGGCTTGGGTGGAGCCTCAGCATGTGTGTCTGATTTGCAATTAATGACATGTGTCTCCACCGAGTCTCATAAAACTTGACTTTGGCCTTCAACAAGGGTGGTCCTGAGACTTTATCATGCCCCTGTTGCCCTTCGAGTGAACAGCCTCAGTGAGCTCAGGAAAACAAACACAAGCCTGTGAATAGCCAGTGGTCAGGTAGGAACTTCTCAGTCTTGACACGGTGATAGAAGAACTTCAGACAGACAGATTCAAGGTTGCACTGTGTTCTTCATTCCATTGAGGTGTCTGCTTGTGTAGGTGCTTGTGCAGACCTTACTGTATTTCATCTGTTACACCGCTCATTATCTGGCTTTTCCCTTCTGTATTAAATGGAAACTCAGAGATACAAATAAATTATATAAATTGATTGATTTCAATCATCAGAAAGTGCATGTGAGTAACTATATGGTCAGTGCTGACTGTTCATTTGTACATTGTTATATGGTCCATTTACCTGCTCATCGAGAATTCATAGCAAAGGGAAATCCATCTTCTCTTGTATGCACATCCTGTGTGATTAATAGCAGCTCAGCTAGGGTGCTTTCTATGGTTTGTTATTTGAAGCAGGCCAGGTCTCAGGTCCCAGGCCAGGTCTCAGGTCCCAGGCTAGGTCTCAGGTCTCAGGTCCCAGGCCAGGTCTCAGGTCCCAGGCTAGGTCTCAGGTCTCAGGTCCCAGGCCAGGTCTCAGGCCAGGTCTCAGGTCCCAGGCCAGGTCTCAGGTCCCAGGCCAGGTCTCAGGTCCCAGGCCAGGTCTCAGGCCAGGTCTCAGGGCCCAGGCCAGGTCTCAGGTCCCAGGCCAGGTCTCAGGTCTCAGGCCCCAGGCCAGGTCTCAGGTCCCAGGCCAGGTCTCAGGTTCCAGGTCAGGTCTCAGGTCCCAGGCCAGGTCTCAGGCCCCAGGCCAGGTCTCAGGTCCCAGGCCAGGTCTCAGGTCCCAGGCCAGGTCTCAGGCCCCAGGCCAGGTCTCAGGTCCCAGGCCAGGTCTCAGGTCCCAGGCCAGGTCTCAGACCAGGTCTCAGGTCCCAGGCCAGGTCTCAGGCCCCAGGCCAGGTCTCAGGTCCCAGGCCAGGTCTCAGGTCCCAGGCCAGGTCTCAGGTCCCAGGCCAGGTCTCAGACCAGGTCTCAGGTCCCAGGCCAGGTCTCAGGCCCCAGGCCAGGTCTCAGGTCCCAGGTGTTCCCACTGTCTGGTCTGACTCATCTCTCGCTCAGCTAATGATAGAAGGTAGAATGACTCACCCAGGCGGCGGTGTTTATTAGTCACGTTTATGAATGCTTTGTCTCTCCTCCATCGGGGATTGGAGCTGCACCAATGCCACCAGACTGGGGCTCTGACTAGGATTTCAATACTGGTCATCTTTTATTAGCATGCGTCACATACAAAACGCCACTGGGGACGTCATACACTGCTGAGGTCTGTTGCAAAGCCCGCCAAAGTGATTCAGTTGTGGTTCATATTATTTTAAGATCCTCCTGTCTGTTGAAAAGGCTTTCGGAAATGTTTTCACTGTTACATGCTTTATGCTTCTTGTTTCATCACGACAAGGCCTTTAGTAGACATGACTGTTGCCAAGCATCACAAGCTCATGAAATATAGAATGTATCCATGAGCAATGAGTAAGTACTTTGCAGGTTGTTGTGAACTGAGTCTGCTAGTGGCTCTACCATAGTATTGTGTCAGTTGTAGTATAAGACTGGTATAGTCATTAATAGGACATTGTCATCATTGTATCAGCTTTCTGTCCACTTCTGCAGTAGCCTTATTCAGTATGAAGGCTTGTATGATGATGATCCCAGTTAGTATGAGCATAATCCCTTCCAGTGCTCTAATCAGTAGTGTGGTCTCTTTGGCCCCTCAGTAAGAAGCTCCCAGGGTCCGATGGCACCAAGTCTAACCCCTCCAAGCGACACCGGGATCGGCTGAACGGGGAGCTGGACCGTCTGACCGGCCTGCTGCCCTTCCCCGAGGACGTGCGCTCCCGGCTGGACAAGCTGTCTGTGCTCCGCCTGAGCGTGGGCTACCTGAAGGTCAAGAGCTTCTTCAAAGGTAAGTCTAGATCTAGGTCAGGTCTGGGTCAAGGATTACTCAACCAGACAAACAAAACCCCAAATGAACGATACAGTTGGGAAAATTTGTGTGTGTAAACCTTGACAACACAAAAAATCAACACACATATATGTATATCTAGCAATTTCTCGGCTGACCTAGAATGTACAAAACTTACCTTTTATTCTTCAGAACACAACAGTTAGAGTGCTCTTTCCTGGCTCCGACAGAGAAATCATTAGATGCTAATTTTCTGAACAAGGTCACATGTATAAACACATCTGAAAGCCCTGTTTTGCCTTTCTTTGTTATGCTGCTATTTTTACCATCTTGCTGAAAGACTGCTCTCCCTCCGTGGGCTGGCAGGTGATCAGCCATGGAAAAGAGTAAATCAGACTGTTGTTGCATCCATACCTTTCTAGTTGTGCCCAGGCTTGCTCCTGTCACACTTCTTTAAGCCCCACCCACATTTTGAGTCTCTGAAGCCATTTCTCTGTGCAACCTAGACCACAACAAAACCATCCAGTGATGTACTTCCGTGTTATCACTCAATGTTACAGAACCTCTGAGATTTGAACATGCCAAAGCCTCAACATGTTAACTAAACATAGTGTGGTTTTTGTTTTAAACAAAAGCCATGTTATTGGGTTTGAGTCTAAATATGTAAACATGCCTCTCGTATCTCCAGTTGTCTATTTCTCCAGGCCCTCGACGTACCGTACAGTAGGTGATGTCAGTTCATCAAATGTCCCTTCACTTTTTGTTGGTGTTGATGTGCTTTGATAGGGGAACGTTTTGGAGCAGGTACATGGGACAGTGCAAGCTCTCAGCATGTTGCTCAGGAATGCCGATTTCAGGAAAAGAGCACCTCCCTGCTCTTCATTCTGAACAGAATGAAGTTTGTGATATTAGGGTGAAATAAATACAGTATAACAGGACCTGTATTGATATTGAATATTGCGTTAGGCACAGTGATCTGGTTGCTTTTTAACAAGGACTTGGTTCAAAGCAGTGGGCAAACCCCTGCTCAGAGCAGGAGTTTGGCTATGATGCCTCTAACCGATGTACAAGGCCTGATGATGAATCATATGACTCACAGGCGTGAGTCATCTGCATAAAATAACACAAGCACTTAATTTATCAAGGCGCCACTGGCTTCCCTCTCATATCCTGTAAGTCTGTGTGTCCTTCCTCAGAGAGCCACAGGGCTTCGTCACCCTGGCTTTTAGCACCCCTCCCCCGCAACTTAAACAAAACAGCCTTCAAATCACCTGAATAAGTACAAACCAACAAACTTTATCATTAGCTTGAATCATCCGGTCAAAGTGTCAACATCTTGTCGAGAGCTTGCGTGTTGTCGTGAGGCGTTTCGCTTCCCCCCGTGGGAAAGAACAAGAATATAGGTAAGAGGGTGCAACGGCAAAGGGCGGAGTCAACACATTTTAGGAATGCCATGACCACCGGTTCAAGACAAGCTGTGTTTCCTCTTTACGAGTCTGTGTGACACGCTTATACATTCTTAAAATCATCAGCCTAGTGTTTACAGTGCCGGTCTGGGACTGTCCTCAGACAGACAGCTGTAGAGAGCTACACTCTAAATCCAGTTCTAACAGCTCATAAATCTATGAACTGTGATCTCATCTGTGCCCTCTCCACTTTCTGCGCCTCTTGTTGCTGCCTAGGGCAGGAAGAGTTACGAAAATACAGACGCGAATGCATTATTTTAGACTGTGGAAAATCCATACATATTTCCAGAACTACTAGCATAGACCATGGTCACCAATTTTATACCACACACAGAGTTTGTGTCACCTCTCTTTACTGCCTCGAAATCACACAGACAGGGTTGATTCAGAGCTGCCCTGCAAAGCACACCGACTCCTACACACACCCCTACAAACACTCTGCCAAGCACATACTACCCTACACACTCCTACTATACATACTGTACACTCTGCCAGGCACACAAAATCCTACACTCTTATTGTACACACACTCTGCCAGGTACACACACACACACACACACACACACACATACTCCCACATACTGTATTCCTCGCCCAACTCGCTCCAGGGATGAAGGGAAAGCATTGATATTCCCCCCTGGATAAACTATCTTCATGTTTTATTCTGTACAGAACTTCATATAGAAGAAAAAGTCATCAATATTACCAATCAATTACCCACTACTATTTGACGAGGCAGATTATGTGTGTGTGTGTGTTTGGCACTGTAGGTATCATTATGAATGTGTTTTGTCATACCTGTATGTGATCACAGTACATACAGAAAGGTTCAAACCATAAATCATGTTTGCCCTTTTCGCCCATACATAAGCATACCTATGTTTTTGTTGTTTATTCAAGTGAGAGACAGCCGTGTCAGCTCCCGCCTTCCCCTCTCTCCTCCCAACAGCCTGTTAGGTCATAGGCTAAAGGTCAAAAAATGCAGGGAGATATTCCAAACCTGCACACTTTCAAACCTCTTCCTCCTCCTCCCTATTCTTCTTCCTCTTCCTCTCCCTTCTCCTCTTCCTTCTCCTCTGCCTCCTCCTCATCTTCAATCTCCTCCTCCTCCTCCTTCTCCTCTTGGAGTCTGTGTCCTCTACTTCCCCATGTCCTTCCTGTCACCCGCAGCTATCAGTTCACAGTGCACTAGTGCACTATATAGTGGGTCCGCCATTTTTTTGTAGTGTTCGAATTCTCAACGGTTAATTTCATTCACTATATAGTCCCCTACAAAATACCCACAATTCACGTTGATTTCTAGTGAACATACGATGTACCCTACAATTTCTCCCGTATACCACAATGCAACGCTGTCATGTTTTACCGAAGGAGAAGACGTGAAGAAGAAGACGGCAGCTATCGGTGGCTGCAGTTAGCTAACATTACGATGATTCCTCTAACTGTTTTGCTGCTAATGCAAGTTTGAGTTTGCCTCTGTTTATGCCCGAGAAACAGAAGTTGAATCAACATCATCAAAATAATTACAGGAATCATTGTAATGTTAGCTAACTGCTTTAGCCACCGACGGCTAACGTTAATGTTATGGAAGCTGCTGTCATGAGCTAACTGGCTATCATGGTCTTGCAACTTTACAGCTTGCCATTAGCAGACAGCACCATAGTTGACAAAACTACACTTGTGTTCTGATCTCAAGCTATTATAAGCCCAAAACGGCGGGGTCATCGGAGAATTTCACGAAGTAAATGTGCATCACCTGTTTAAGCAGCTGAGTTTGACACAGCTGTAGCCGATCGGCAATTGCTAGTTTTGCATCCTATGTCCCATTCATATCTCAGCCAAACACAAATATAGTTGCATATGCTTGAACTTTTCCACTTGCCAGCTTGTGCTTCTCATTATTATCGTTGGGGGAGTTGCTTGTGCACTAGAGGGATTCTTTATTGAGAAATAGCCATTATATTGTATTCAGACATAATGTAGAATGGTACTTCCAAAGATCACAGCCGACTGATGCACCCTCCCTTCCCTCGACGGAGGGTTATCAGCTGGGCTGGAGTTCCGTCTCTCATCGCTGACCAGAAGCTGCCAACTTGGGCTAATGCTAGTTAGCTAGCTACATTGTAAATTCGTCAAACTTAATAATTACCACATATATGATTTAAAAATACCGATAGCTAGTTCAATCATGATGTAAGTTAACTAAGATATCTGCTAAAAATTTATATTTTTTCCATCAGCAGATGTAGCTACAATGTCCGCAAACCGTTAATCTAGGTTGCCAAATAATTGTCGCCTCAATGGCCACCATATTTGTTGTTAAATTATTGACCATTTTATGGGATTGGTTTGTTTACGTGATCCATGAATATCCGACACAATGACGTTCCATGTACTGTCCGAAAACCTTTAAATCGTTCCCTATGTAGTTCACCATATGAGGAACACTACATAGGGAATAGGGAGTGAGTGAACAAGGGAACGATTTTGAACACAGCTACAGTCTGCAATACAATTTCTCAATAAAACAGCTGTGCCGCAGACCCCACTAAGACTACATGATCCAACTTTAAAATGCTTTGCAGTTCATCCCAAGTGAACTAACTAAAAGCAGCTTTGCTCAGGTTTGAGGAGACACAGGGAGCATCAAGGTCTTGAAATGTGTCGAGCTTAGTTTCAGAAAGACTGTACAGTATATCAAGTGTATGGGAGAGATTGAATGACAGAAGATTTGACACATGAGAATGTGGGTCATTGCACATACAGTAGTTTGTCAGTCCATCTGCTATGTAGGCCATGAGTGCCCTATACAGCACAGTGAAACAGTGTTTGCACACACACACTTTCCTCAGTAGTAAACATTGCATGTGTGCAGCTCTAGATTGACATGACCTACGTATATCTTCATCAAGAGTCTGGCACAGCTCAAGGACAATCAGTCGAGAGATCTTGATGAAAATAGCATGATATATTGATTTCCTTCAAATTACATTGGTGTACAGTGCCTCACATGCAAAGAAGAAACTTCCTGCAATATGAGGCTGCATGTCACACTACAATGTGTTCCGTCAGTGGTTTCCCATGATGCCATTTTTAAGTGAGGGGCAGCTAGATGGCACTGGAGAAATGTAAGGCCATTTGTTTACTAGTATGGGTCTGGTTGACCCACCCTCTGGTCCCTCTCCCCTGGCATGTGTACCCTGCGGTTGCTCTACACCTGAAACCACACACACCTGTCGCAACTCAGAGGGTCAACCAGTTGAAATACCATAGCAACTATGCCAACGGTGTCCTTGCGTGCCACATTGCTGACGGCCAACTGACAATGGCTTTGAACCCGCACTCAAAGGAGCTGGCTTGCATTGTCAGCTTGTTCGTTCTCTCATTTGATATGAGAGAACAATGGCCGCCAGAACGTGTGTCATTTATAAATCGGATCATGTATTATTCTTCAGATCCTCTGCTGTAAAAGTGAGAGGCTTTGATCAGTCAATGTGGCGCTATTCATTGTCTCTATTTTCCTTCCGAGAGGCTGATTTCCCAGACACTACACAAAGTGTAGCTTGCCTATTGCCGAAGCTTGCAAATGACTGCCAGGTACCTGACAGCAATTGAGGCCTTTTTGGTTTGCAGTGTCCTTCCAGTGTTAGGAGTAGGGATGTGCGCAGCAACTATTTTCACTGACGACTAGACAGTGGTTTTGTAACCGATTACACGACTAGTCAAAAAACAGGATTCCCAAGTTTCTACAACAAGTGCTAGTTAGAAAAAAGGATGTTTCTGAAACTGCAAGCTAAGATGCATGACTATTCTTGATCTTTCCCAACCACTCGGCAGCAACCAATTTGCACGTATTGCGCAGGGCTGTCACACATACAAATGTATCCATGACCCTTGTGGAGACAAGGTTCGGAATATGATCAAAATCATCTTAATGACCAAGGGAAAAGGCAAAAAAAATGCTATAGTAACATTTAGGAAAACGTGTTGTCATTCTTTGCATCTTTTATGTAAAAAATGATTTGTGCCTTGGCCAACTGAACTGATTTGTGTTTTGATTGTGACAATGTGAGGCAATGCAAGATATTTTGGCGCCGTTTTTGGACTCTGTTGGTGACACATTTTTGTCACACTGTTAAATCTGTTGCCTTTTGAAGTTCATTGAAAACATCCTACAGTACAGTACGTCTGTTAGTCATTATAACTGGTGAGATGACATCATTTTCTTTGTAATTGAATGTATGCGAAATGCCTGTTGCACATACACACAGAATGCTTCACCGTTGGCTGAGGTTTTCCATTTGCGGGAAGGAGGAGCATCTGTAGAAGGGAAGTCATCAGATCACTGGAGAAGTCTTCCCTTGTTTGTTCTGGGTCGTAAATAACTGATCATCATGGCATTTTCTTGAAGGACACGTCCTTCTTTTTGCTTCCTTTGCTTTACTGTCTATAAAGTATAATTCACCTGTCAAACCAATATCAACATCTCAGAGAAAAGGACGTTTTACTGAGGTGACAGGACTTATTTTCATTGAAGGATTGCCTGTTGGCTCTCAGTGCAAGGCTCGACTTTCAGAATATCGTGAGAAGGCAAACGACCACTGGGAAGCGGTTTTAATGATGTTTTCATTTCTTCAGACTCAAGTTTGGTGGAAGGCTCATATTTTTGGTCTCTCTGGCCCACAGCGTTGCCTATCCACTATGCCTCATGTTCTAACTTTGATACTTGAGTTGGCTGCAGTTGGGCTTGGCTTCCAAGATTTACTGTGACTTTTAGTAACTTCCACAAGGGATCGGTCAATTTATCTTAAGCCATAATAAACAGATTATGAGCTAATTCAGGATGTTACGGCGTCCAGAATCAAGCATTGTTAGACAGTCCCAGACATGCAGGCTGTGGAGTCTCAGTTAGACTGGGTGGGGGTGGAGGGGCAGTGAGTCACAGCCACGGGGCATTGTGGAATTTCTAAATATCAACATTAAAATGTCAGCCAGGAAAGATGACACAGCTTCCCAAACAAGAGGAAAAGAGTTCGGATAAAAACAAAATAGTTATGTGGACACACAACCTTGATGCAAACTTTGCATGCTCTGTTTTGGGATGTGTGTTTATGGTTTGTCTATGGCCAAGGGTGGTGTAACGGTTATGTGAGGATGCATGTTTTTTGTGTTTTTTCAAGCGTATGATTTTATGCGTTAAAAAAGGTAGGCCTTTTTTTTCCAGTGCACCTGTCTTTGCGCAGGCAAGACAGCAACTTGTATTCCAACTTGTATTCTGTGAAAAGGCATACCAGGAGGAGAAAAGGCATGCAGGGGAGAAACGGAAGAAGTCAGATGTAGGAATGATTTTGATTGCTGGACAAGTCATTGTTTGATGAACCAAGTTCCACAATTTCTAGCCTACAGTACAAGTTGAAAATAGGCTATATATTGTCATTTTAATCCTTTTACTTTAGCTGTTATGATGCTAGCTACATTTTGCAATTTGGAAATTAATAGTGCATTTGCCATGCCATTATGTAGGCCACATGTTATCATTTGGATTATTACTATAGGCCCTCAATAAAGATGATTATGATCTAGTTACGTAATACTAGTGTTTGCAATTTAATTTATTTAAATCATTGGGATAGCCTTCATGTCCAGGATAAACTAGCGCAAAATTGAATAGTGGAAGCAGCCTACTCGGAAGCAGATCTACATAAAAAATACTAAATTAATATATCCTGATAAAAAACCATAACTTGGGAAGAAAGTGGTGTAATCACAGCCATTGTGTGTGCATCTACCGTATGTTCAGTAGGAAAATAATTGTTCAAGCTGTTTTTCTATCTGTAATAGACTAATGGCCTATGCACCCAAGAGGAGCCAAGGGCAAAAGTCATTAGACTATGGTGACACTATCTATAGACATGCTCCGTGACAACCTTGAAACCCTTGGACTGTCTACCACTCCGCCCTAAGATTTATTATGGGTGATAGATATGACACTCACCCCTGTGTTCTTTATCATAAAGTGGGCTGGCCATCTCTTTCTCTAAGGCGTAACTGTCACTGGTATTTGTTTTTTTTCAAAGCCATTATTGGTAAACTTCCACCTTACATCTTGTCTCTGTTGGACTGGAGCCTTGGCACCTACCAGACTCGATCTAATGATTGGCTTGTTCTCAGGGTTCCTCGAGTGCATTCTGAACTTGGAAGGGCTGCTTTTTTCCATGATGCTCCTTATAGCTACTTGGAATACGTTACAACAGACTCTAAAGCTTGAGGTCCTTACTTCAGTCACGGAGTTTAAGTCCATGGCTCTAGACCTACAGTATGTAGTTCAACCTGTAACTGTTTTTAATTATTATTATTGTACATTGCATTTGTTTTGGTTGATTTGATTTGTGTCTGTGTAAACTTGTCATCACTGTAAAGGGAAACCTCAGTGATTCATAAGTATAAGTAAAGGTTTGAAATTAAATTAAATCAGCACTACCTTGCTGCGCTGTCAATGGTGCTGACTTGGCCTGAGGTGGGCTGCAACCTGGCCTCGCTGTCCATGGTGCTGACTTGGCCTGAGGTGTGCTACAACCTGGCCACGCTGTCCACGGCACTGAATTGGGGTGTCTTGTGCTGGGACTGCCCTTCAGTGCGCTCTCTTGGGGTAGCCTCCCGCCCCCCGGCCGCAGGGAGGATGCCACAAGGTGTGAACACGACCTCAGCAACGAAGTAATACCTTACATAGGATAATGTTCTCTCTTGGTCGTCCTCGGATAAACTCTCCCTCCAGCAGCATTTCCTCCATGCATGCACCAGCACCAAAACGGTCCAATTCCAATGTATAAGCGCCTTGTGTCTGATTGAATACTACAAACTAGCTTGACTATCATTCAAACAAGAACCTATACCTTCCCCAACTAGCCTGGCTCAAATGAAAACATAGCTACCTTATGGGTGATGGTTAAAGAGACCAGCATGACTTCTTGTTTACTTTTTACCCACATCACTTGATTTGTCGGGATATGGGTGGGACACCCCTAGTTCCCTGACAAAGGAACGGTACAAAACATGAACACCATAGGGCAGCCAGTTCAAACCTAATGACAAACAATCGAATCAAAGTCATTTCCCTTCCCAAAATACCTAGATTGCACTGCTGGTTGATAGGAAGCAGAGCATCTTTCCTCTCACTCCACACATGGAAGTAATGGGGGCATTTATCAGCCTGAGTGACAGGAGGATGATCCTATGGCCATTGTGGTCCACCTGATTGGCTCTTGTTTGCAGTTAGCACCCACCCTTTCCTGCACATCTGCGTGAGAACAGAGATCTGTGTACTGGATCTGCTGGAACTAAATGTTTTCAAATCAAGATAATATTCCCCTATGCATAGCTGGCATGCTCCCCCCCCCCTCCCTCCCTACCTCCCTCCTTTCAAACTCTCTTCACTTCACACTCGGTCTCTTTCTGGCTTGCACTCAGTGTCTCTCTTATTTCGTCAACATTGCCTCTTTCCCCATCTGATGCATACAGAGTACACAGGTCCTTCAACCATAAATACTCTACACTAGAGGTCTTCACGGGTCGGGTATACCCGAGGGACCCGAGACCCGACCCGAGACCCGTACGGGTTCGGGTCCACGTTTCCTCGTTTTATTATGGTCAGTCGGGTCCGGGTCGGATCCCATTCTATTACCGTCGGTCCCGGGTCTGTTTATCATTATATGTATTACCCGAGTGGATCTGAGAAGATCCGTGATCAGCGCAGCGCTGAATCGTTTCTTTTTTTTAATCATTATTTTCTTTTGGCGCGCAGCGCTGAATCTCACGAGAGAAACGCATGCGTGATTGCGAGTTGAGACAGAGCGGGGAAAATAGCAAACAAAGAAAGATGGACACCGTTAGCAGCTTGTCTGATGTTAAACTAAAGTTACAGAATAATGAATATAAAGAGGTCAAACCCACCGGCACCTCTTCTGTCTGGGCCAACTTCATGCATATTGTCAACAAAGAGGAGAAGAAAGTAGGCGCTGTTATAAATAGCGATTGATTTCATATAGCCTAGACTAGTTCTTCACGTTAGGTCTTTCTGTTTTGATCGATTATTTGATTGATTGTATGAGGCTACCATATGTTGTAGGGAGACTACGACCTGATAAACGTTTTTAGCAGTGTGGCATTTTAGTAGCAACTTTAAATAGTCTGTCGGATCCGCCGACCCGACCCGAACTCGGGTCTCTGTCCTACTCCTGCTCTCGGACATTTATCGGATCGGGTCTGTAATGTCTCGGGACAAATTCGGGTCGGTATATATATTTTTTTCAAATGATCCGATCCAGTCGGATCTCGGAACGAATTTATCGGATCCATTCGGGTTCGGGTCCGTCTTTTTGGACCCGAGAAGACCTCTACTCTACACTGCACTTTATACTGCAGATGATAAGATGGTATACTACTACATTGTTGAAGACAGGTCTATTATGCATTAAAATGCTCCAGAGCCCCCTTAACAGTCAAACCAAATTGTTGGCCTCTCCCTCCACTTACCGTCCTCTTCTTTCTCTGTCTTTGAATTTCATTTAATTACATACTGTCGGAAAATATATCAAATCTTTTAATGGACTTGTTTGGCCTCATTTTGTGAACGACGAGCGTGTTTGCCTGGAGTGAAGTGCACAGACAAACTTCAAAAGCTTGTTGTACTTTGGTGAGTCCTGTAATGACCTGTCTATGACAGACTAAGCCACAGTTGGATGGTCTACTGTATGTGGGCCTCTCAAGCAGTGTCAGGTTTCATAAGCACTCTGAAAAAGTTTGAGTTTAATAGACAATCGGCTGTAGTATATGAGTGCCCGTCATGTTTTTCGTTTTTTGCTCAGTGGTATGAAGATATCAACATATCATTGAATTAAATCCAGAGATCTTTTCTAGTTGGTATTGCATTAAGGTCCATTCTCTGCACACTGTGTAAAATCCTGTGACCAACCAAGGCTTTCATTAACAAATATACTGCATGCAAATGTGTCCTACATCACAGATACTGTAGATAGACAGGTATTAGAAGGATGTGTTTGCATTAGAGTCATTACAGTAATCTTGGAAAAATAGTTTCTCAATAGTAGATTGTTTTGTTGTTGTTTTGATGTTGTTGGATTGTTTTTTTTACATACAGTATGCTTACTGTAGCAGAGAGTTGAAGCTAAGATGGATCTCAGCAGATTAAAGGGGAAACTGGATCTGGAAATAGCTGGATACATGCCAGGGATATTTTTTTTGGCTCTGTTCATGTGAGACCACACAAACTAACGCTTGCAAAAACAGTCCAGTGCACTATCTGGCAGTGTCAGGTGTTGATTGTGTTAAACCTGGGTTTTGTGCCAAAAGACAGGTTTTCTCATCGCTGCAGGACTGATCTAGCAGGCTGCACACAATAACACACACACTCACACACACACGCACACACAAACGCACACACACACGCACACAAACACACACACGCACACACACACTCCCTCCTCCCACATAGGTCCCTAGGGCTTTTGTAAGCAATACCGACAAGAGCGCTTCCCTTATCTGAGAAGCCGCCACAGGAAAATCCCAGGATGTGGCCTCTCCCCCGCTGCTCCGTCCACTCTAGTCACGCTAGTTTTTTAGGGGGTAGGGGCCCCCGAGCCCCCCCCCGCCTCCTCTTCTTGGCAAGAGCTCACACACTACTTACACAAACACTCTCTCTCTCACACACCCAGTCAGACACACACACCGAGCGAATATAAACACACTTGCATTAAGTCATGCACATTTAGAGATGCGCATAAATAAACGCACATGCACAAACACACACACACACACACACAAATACTGTATACACACACTTATTCACACACACACACACACACACACACACAAACACACACACACACACACACAAACACAAACACATTATAGTAATGCAGTTAAACATAGCCTCACATCAGAGGACAAAATGCAGACAAAACCCTGACCCAATTAAAAACTCTTAGGACCTATGTACAGCCTTTAAAATCACACTCAGATAAACTAAGAGACAGACAAGCACAAACACACACATGCGCTCTCTTGCAAAAAAAATAAAAAAATAAAACAGCATGCAAATCCAAGCCCCAAATCTGGCCGATCTAACACACCCCCCTAGGTTTTTTTCTTCTTCTCTCTGCTCCATGATCGCGTGAGGAGGTCGGCCCCTTAGCGGCACTGTGTTTGTTTTCATTCTGCTTTTTCTTTCCCAGTGGTGAATTGTGCATTGTGTTCTTCGGCCAGTGCCCCCCCCCCCCCCCCCACACACACACACACACCCACACACCGCTTTCCGTTGTTAGCTGCTGCTGTTTATTGCACTGTTATGTGCAGCCTTGCCGTTTGCTCTCAGCTCTCCTGTGCTCCGGCCTGCGTCTGGGGTCGAGGGGAGCCCTCTACCTGTCTCCCTTTCTCTCTCCCTCTCTCCCCCCCTCTCTTTCTCCCTCTCTCTCTCTCTCTCACTCCCTCTCTTTCTCCCTCTCTCTCTCTCACTCCCTCTCTCTCTGTCTCTTTCTCTGTCTCTTTCTCTGTGTGTGAAGCTGCTCTGCAGGTCAGAACCTGCTCTGCAACCTACAGTATGATGCACCCCCGCTCCCACATGAGGGGGAAACAAAAGCTCCATTCACCTGCAAGTATTTACTCTCTCTGAGCTCTAGAGATTGGGTGGGCTCAGTGTGTGTGTACAGTATGTGTGTGTGTGTGTGTGTGTGTGTGTGTGTGTGTGTGTGTGTGTGTGTGTGTGTGTGTGTGTGTATGTGTGCGCATGTGTGTGTGTGTGTGCATTGTATATAGGGCTGGAAGTAAGCTTCCTAACTTTAGAGTGTTGCAAGCTAAATCAAATCAAATCAAACTTTATTTGTAAAGCGCATTTCATACACAGAGGCAACACAATGTGCTTTACAGAGAGCAATCGGGGGGGGGGGGGGCATAGGTCCCGCCCCTACATATTCCAGAGGGACACAAAAAAAACAGTTTCACCCGGGGACCAGAAAGGTGAGCTGTAAAAATTCTTCCCTGACCTCTCTCAACGAGACGATCGAGCAAGCTCCTGGAGTATGTTTGTCTAACGGCTAAGAACATTTACAGAGCAATAAACATGGGATAAATACTCCATAGGAGAGACATGACTATCAGTAGAGTGTACAAATAGTTACAGAGATGCTGCCTACATGGTCGGCCATTACGTGTTAGCTATCCTTGTAGTCATAGTATGATATTTAAGCGAATCATAAAGCAAAGCACAGTGAGCACTTAGCACAACAGGCTCATAGAGAATCCCAGAAAGCAGAGGTGGGGAGAAAGAAAGCAGAGAGATAAGAGTATTATATTATATCCCGAATTGCTCCCAATGTGCAGGCTAGCACCTTGCATATAGCTGCCGTGAATGTGTGTGTGAATGAGAGGCCTTCATTGTAAAGCGCTTTGGATAAAATCACTATCTAAGTGCGGTCCATTTACATGTACAAATATACATGACGGTTCTCAGAGTATACGGTATTATTTGTTGTTAACATAAAAAATAGCATTCTGCATGTTAACTTCTGTTCTCTGTGGTGGAATAGTAAGCAAAGATGAGGACGCCTCATACGTCTTTGCTGTATGTCTGGATGGTACAGCACATGTTGGATCCTTTCAGTAGCAAACACAACTCTGATTCCCTGAGGGCTTGGTTTACAGCAGTTTACTGTAATTACCTTGGAGTTCAGTGTTCATATTGGACAGGACTTTTGTTTTGAAGTGAAATAATATTTCCTTTTTGGTGATGCCTTCTGCGTTGAATAAGTAAATTCTTGGCACGGCCATGCTTTTCAAACAAAATGCAATGAAATCACTGTTTTATCTTTCTCCAATATTACTCTGCTTTTGAAATGCATTACAAATATGCATTATTCATATTGCTAAGGGAGTCTTCTGAGCGGCTGGAGTCCATCTGGTTCTCACAACACCCACAACATGATGGTGTTCTTGTTGCAAAACAGCATATGATCAACATAGAGTTACAGACTAAACAAGTATAGTGTTAGAATGAGATGGTGTGTTTGTGTGTGTGTGTGTGTGTGTGTGTGTGTGTGTGTGTGTGTGTGTGTGTGTGTGTGTGTGTGTGTGTGTGTGTGCGTGCGTGCATGTTTCAACAGATGTGTGCAAATGGCCACCAACATTACATTATGTCATTTAGAGGAAGGGGGAAAAGTAGACTTTTCTGTATTCATCATGATTGATGGCATTTCCTTACAGAACCCTGATTTTCATTTAACCAGTGGCAAAGCTTCAAACCGGCACAGCGACAGCAGAGCGCTCTCTGGTGACGTCATCCAGCACATGCCAGTTGTTTCCACTCTAGTCTCCTAATCCACTGTGGGGATGGGGGGATTGTGGAGTTGGTCAATAGGGAGAGTTTGAGTGGAGAGGACAGGTCAGTGAAGGACGTATCAGACAGTAATGGGATAAAACAAGGGAGTGACCGAAGAGTGATGGATGATTGACAGATGTGAGAGGGGAGGGAGGGAGTGCAGAAGGGGGTGTCAGCAGAGCAGATGAGAGGAGTGATGGAGGCTGGAGGAGTGAAGGTTGGGTGAAGGGCAGAATGGGTGGCGGTGGCCAGAATGTAAAAGAAAGGAATGAAGGATGCTTTGAAGTGAGGAGAAGTTGAGAAGGAGCTGGTATTTTGTTAAAAGCTCCCAAAACGAGTCCAACTGAAAAAAGAGAAGCCTGGCTGAGGATTCAGTCAAGTGTATAAACTCAGAGTGAAAGTGGAACAATCCAAAACCCTGACGCTTTATTCTTGCGTGTGCTGATGGGAACTTGTTTTTGCTCTGTCTCCCCTCCTTCCTCCCTACCTCTCCCTGTCCACTCCCTTCTCTTCTTTGCAGCGACCATGAACAAGAACAGTGTCACGTTCCCGGGTGGGAATGGCCTGAGCATGGTTGGGAATGGGATGGACCCCAAGATCATCTCAGAAGGAGACATGTTGCTCCAGGTACCAGAGAATAACACAATCCACTTCAGGACAAAGCAAATATAAATAGCATATACAAATATATATTTATACAAATATAAAAAGCAAATAGCATATTAACCCTTCATGATGTCATTATGCTAGCTTTCACTCTTTTGTCTGTTTACTCAAATTGCTGATAGGACAAAAGTAAAGATTGTAATAGTGGAACATGATTATAAGTATGTCATATTTGCCTATGATGGGTTATAATACACAATGATGTAATATTAATGTTGGCTCTTGAGAGAAAGATCAAGACTCAAAGACAGATGGATTTACAGACTTGAGATGACGCCTGTGTAAATAGAGTCAGGTGTTGTTGGTTTGTCGGTTAATCCAGTTGTTCCCAGACCATCATTCAGGAGGTTGTGACAGGTGAAACAATTTGTCCTGTCGTTATTTGACCACAACTGGTCACGGTTTACTTCACTAAACAAAATGTACACTCTACCTTGTGCTCGGCACAGTGTTACCTCACCCTCACACGTCAGGTATATTTTCATGCCGAGCGCTGACTGGTTTTGGTTTCTTGTCTCACGACTGAGCTTGTTGTGATCACCAGCGTGCAGGAGACCTGCCGAGGTAGAGCCCAATCTGGCAACCTGGGCGAGTAGTACACAGGCTGCCAAAACTACCAATTGAACAAAATGTGCTCCTGCCTGCAGTGCTGTCATTGACGTGTTTGTTTATGTTGCTCACAGCTGAAGTGCTTGTGTGTTTATGTGGTCATGATTTCACTGTGTTGTATTTACAGGCTCTGAATGGCTTTGTGCTGGTGGTATCTGCAGAGGGGTATGTGTTTTATTCCTCCCCCACCATCCAAGAATACCTTGGCTTCCATCAGGTGAGACACACACCCTCATTCATCACAACTCAACACAGTACAGTGTTATCAAATACCAGATCAATCACTCAACACCCCCACCCCCTTTCAACTTTCACCACTAACTGTCTTTACATAGTATAAGCCCAACTGAAAAGGGACAATTATTTTGATTCACCAAGATTGATGTGGAGCTCCACATGCAGAGCACTTGAAATTATGAAATGGATTTCCATGGAGAAGCATGGCAGTTTAGGCATTAAATGGATGTAGCAGGCTTTTGTTGAATTCATGCCTGAGATGACCCAGCCCCTCTGAGAGGCAAGAAAGAGACGGAGAGAGAGAGAGAGAGAGAGAGAGTGAGAAAAAGAGAGCCAAGGGCAACATTTGTTGTTAATCAGCAGGAACAATGCCCTATCTTTGCTGGAGAGCACAGCCCAGTGCATAACTCGGCACACATCCACATTTTCAATTATCCTCAAAGCTCCTCACCCACCTGTTACCTAACCCAAATAGGCAATTGTTGCAGGAGAGATCCTGTAGCAAAATTTGGAGCTAAGCTTCTTCTAGCTCACAGTATTAAGTATACATAGACTGCCTCTTAATTGTAACTGTCTTCCCCCCAGACTAAGGGAGTTTCCATCGTTGTACTGTACATACGGTACAGTACTAGTCCACCATCTACCGTGGTACATCTATCGTGGAACATGTGTTTTCTATCATTCATGCTCTTGGTCATTATCTGTATTCCATACTGTTGCAAGTCTTTGATCTGCTGTCACTGAACTGTGTTGTACCAGAAACTCATAACATCAGACAAGATTTTGAAACAAGAGTGAGGAAACATAATATATGTCCGACCTGACTGGCTGGCTGTAACCAAGTCGCTTGGAATGACTTCCTGTTCCTGTTACAATCGCTCTCAAAATGGCTGCCTTTAAAGTCATCAAACGTGGTTCAAGGTTGCTCATCCAACCAGGCTAGACAGGACTTCTTTTGGGTACTGATAGGTGATGAGACAGAGATTTGTCCCGCCTCCCTGCTATGCAGCCTATTAGATGCATCTGCCTCTGATAGCTGTCATCGTCCATCAAAGGTTCAACTGGACTCTCGTCAACCAATCCCCGACTGGCTTGGAGATTGAGTGGTTGTGCGTGGACGTTGGCGGCTTTTTAATCGTCAACGTCTACAAGCCTACGCCCTCGCGAATCACACCAGTGCATCTCCCAGTCTTCCCTCACCCCTGCCTCTATACTGGCGACTTAAATTGCCAGCGCGAGGACTGGGGGTACAGCACCAACACATCCGACGGAGAAAACCTGGCTGCTTGGGCAGCTAACAACAGCCTTGCCTTGTTGTACGATCCCAAGGGCGCAGCCAGCTTTGTCTCAGGTCGCTGTAAAACTGGGACGAATCCTGACTTGGCATTTGCGAGCGTCAGCGTTGATAACTGGCTCCCTGATAGACGTGTGCTAGGAAAGTTCCCGAGGTCCCAACATCGACCATCGCTGATTACCATGCCTTAACTCGTGGACCTCATCCGAGCGAGCCGGTGAAGCGATGGTACTTCTGAAAGGACAACTGGAAACGCTACTGCCTCCTTACCCATAGATCCACGAGGTGCCTCCCACCACCACCACAACACCAACAACGTGGACGAGGCGTACCGGGAACTCTGCGGCATACTGGTGAAAGTGGAAAAAATCCATCCCACGTGGACGTCGCAATAGCTACAAACCATGTTGGGATGCGGAGTGTGAGAGTCTCTACTGTGCCTTCCTCCGCCCCCCCCCCCCCCCCCCTCCCCCCACCTGGAGCTGAGTCAGACAGACTTGCCTCAGCCTTGATGTCTAGACTCAGCCGAAGGAGACAAGAGTGCTGGGAAGAGGCCATTAACTCCTTCAACTTCTCACACTCCAGCCGCAAGGCATGGATCATCCTTAACAATCTCACTGGTAGGTCTAGACACTCCCCCCATCACTGCCCCATCTCTGCAAACAATATTGCATCACAATTTGTGAAAAATGGGACAAACGAGGGCAAAGACCGCAAATCGTCACATCTTGTGGCAAAAGAAGTGTCTGACCTCTGGAAGGCCACAACTCCCAGCGGCGGTAACATCTCCGGTGAATTCACACCGGAGGGGTTCGCTGCTGCCCTCCAGCATGTAAAGCCAGGGAAAACTCCGGGGCCTGATTCTATCTGCCCGGACCTTATACTCCATGCTGCGCCTGCCTTGAAGTCCTGGTTAAGAGCATTCCTCTCTTCCTGCTTGCGCCAACTCAAGATCCCCAAAATCTGGAGAAGTGCCCTAGTTTTCGCGATCCCTAAGCCGAACAAGCTGAAGGGGACCCCAAGAGTTACCGCCCCATCTCTCTGTTATGTATCCCTTCAAGATCCTCGAGTGTCTCATCTATGCCTGTGTCGAACCAATCATCGACCCGCTGCTCCCACAGGAGCAGGCCAGGTTCCGATGCGGGAGATCAACCGTAGACCAAGTAACTGTGATGACTCAAGACATCGAGGACATTTTTTCGCTCCTTTATAACATCTACACCTACGACCTGCCGACCACAGTCTCCAAGAAGTATGCTTAAATGCAGACGACCTTGCGCTGGTGTACTCAGCTGGAGACTGGCAGGCCATGGAGGAGACACTCAGTCAGGACATGCAGACACTAGCGGCATATCTCTGGACATAGAGTATATTCATTGTCTACTCTTATTCACTCTAATGTCTACTCTAATGCCGCTGCAGAAAGGACTAGCCTTTACATGGTAAGCGCCCCAGCCCATTGGGCACCCCGGTTCAGCTGTGATGAGGTTGGCTGACTGTATAGTCCCGTGTTTTTCCCCCACAGTCAGACGTGATCCACCAGAGTGTGTTCGAGCTCATTCACACAGACGACCGCTCCATGTTCAGAAGGCAGCTCCACTTCGCCCTGAACCCCAAACCCTTCAGCACTGAGCAGGGAGGAGATGGTGAGTAATCTGAGAGAAGCTGTGGTGTCAAAAACGGTCAAGTTGAGTCAATAATTGAGTGAAATTGTCAATAACATGCCGAATATATGCATGCAATTTCTGCAATCACTCCCAAACCATCCAATGTCGAATCCGGGGTTCATGTTATTGGTGAAAAGCTCCTGGCTCAGGAACCTTTTCTCCTCTCTCTCTCCTGTCCAGGTATGCAAAGCAGCAGTGACATCACCAGGAACATTGTGAGCTACAACCCAGAGCAGCTCCCCCCTGAGAACTCCTCCTTCCTGGAGAGAAGCTTCGTCTGTCGCTTCCGCTGCCTCCTGGACAACTCCTCTGGCTTCCTGGTAGGTCGTGGTGACCCTTTCTACCAGTGTCTCTTTCTCGGTCGGTTTAGTGGCAACATCACTTCCTGAATCTCACTCTTTCCGCCGTCCGTAGCTCTCCTTCATTTAACAACTCTCACACTCTTTTCCAAGGCCCTGAACTTCCAGGGGAGGCTGAAATACATTCACGGGCAGAGCATTATGGGAGAAGATGGGACACGTACCCAGTCCCAGCTGGCTCTGTTCACCATTGCCACACCTGTGCAGACCCCCTCCATCCTGGAGATCAGGAGCAAGACACTTATCTTCCAGACCAAGCATAAGCTGGACTTCACCCCCACAGGCGTTGACACCAGGTGATCCTCAAAAGTCCTCAAACTTAGGTTTCCTTCGAACAATTACTGCACTAATATTGCAACTTTAGTTTGATACACCATCAAAATCAAGGAATTTATGGCCCATGGAATTGAAAGCATTTATGTGTCTCTATTTCTCTTTTTTTTCAGAGTTCCACATATTAAGATGTTTCCAACAATAACACATTTCTTTTTCTCTGCAGGGGGAAAATTATTCTGGGCTATACAGAGATTGAATTGTGTATGCGTGGCTCTGGCTATCAGTTCATCCATGCAGCAGATATGATGTACTGCGCTGACCTACACCTCAAAAGTATGTCAGACTACTCTCCTTACTTTGAACTTCATTCACTTTTTAATCAATAGCTTCTGTCTGTCTGTTGGTGAAATTCCAAATGGGCTGAGTTGAAATGTCGGATTCTTACATGTCCTTTCTTGTTAACAGTGATTAAGACAGGAGAGACTGGCCTCACAGTGTTCAGACTGCTGACAAAGTCTGGGGCTTGGGTGTGGGTCCAGGCCAACGCCAAGCTGATCTACAAAGGAGGGAGACCTGACTTCATCATCGTACGGCAGAGAGCTCTCGTGTGAGTATCCGTCTCTGAACTTCCAATCACCACATCATTTAGTGACATCTCTTTTTCATATATATCACTGTCCTCTCATATTTAACCTTTACAATCTGTCTCTCAGTAATGCAGAGGGGGAGGAGCATCTTCGCCAGAGGAAGATGCATCTCCCATTCAACTTTGCCACCGGGGAGGCCCTCCTGTACGACACAGTCCCCACGTTGGATGCTAATGACTTCCAGTCCAATGGCATGACCCCCAGAATCCCCAAAATGGTGGACCCTAAAGAGGTGGACCCGCAGTCACTGCTGGGCTGCCTGCTCAAGCAGGACGAGTCTATCTATGCCCAGCCGGCAGAGATCCAGCTTCCTGTGGACCTGGCCTTCATGGACAGCCGAGCCCTGGTCAATGTGCCCAGCAACCACTGGCAAGTCCTGGGGTCGCCGGCCGACGGCCCTTCGGGGGTGAAGCAGGAGGAGAAAGCAGGGGATGACTCGGTGGAGGCTATGATCAATGCCCTGGAGAAGATGGCGCAGGCCAGCGACCTGTGCGCAGCACTGCAGGAACTGGATGTAGACTCAGGTGAGATGAAGGACTGGGAGAACGCCCTCCTGAGGTTGAGCCAGGGCGGTTTGAATGGGGACTCCACGTTGGAGTTGAACGACATCCTCACCAATGACATCTTCTTGTATGTGGAGGACGCCTTGTTCAAGGAGAGCGGGATCAGTGTTAGCCAACCGAGCTGTCAAGGGACAATGAACAATAATAATTGGGGGGAACTATTCACTAATGCGCCAAGCCGAGACGCACGGCCATGTAAGAACCATCTACTGCAGAACCACGATTTCAACAATGCTCAAAGCCCCCCATTGAACAGTCTACATGCCCAGAGTCCAAACAGTGGGCCGGTCGGCATGGTGGGGCAAGGGCCTAACCAATTATTCAGTGGCACCCAAAGACTGTCCCACTTTGGTCCCCAGATCCAGAAACTGGACCTGAACATCCCCACCCTCCAGCAACTGCAGCTTAATGACATTTTCACCCCATCAGTGGAACTCCCAGGACTTAATCTCCCAGCTACCTCAGGCCAGAATGATTCGGTCACATTTGACCCCCGCAGTTCGGGATCTTGTGTCCAGCCACCAGTCAGCCACATGGCATGTCCTGAGGGTATGGCTGGCCAACACGTATGTTGTAACACGTCGCACAAGCATGGCCCTCCCAATGGAATGCAGGCCCAAATGACAGTGAACAGGCAACCGCAGAACTCTGTTGGGCAATCCAGCAGCCATGTAGCACACAGTTTGCCGTCCTTGATCCCTTGCAATGGCTTCGCCTCGCCCCATATTGAACCTAGTGACCTTAACGTTCCCGGTGCCTTCCCAATGGCCTGCATGCAAGGAAGTGCCCCATTTCAGAGAACACAGACAAACCACAGAGGCCAGCATTGGCCACAGAGTCAGCACCAGAAGCTGCCTCCCAACGGCATCCTACATAATGTAAACAAACTCCCACCTGGCTGTCACAGTCAGCCTCCAGACACCCAAAAAGTCCTCACTGCAGGCCTCTGGCCACAGAACATTAACGGACTGTACCACACTCAGCAAGGGGGAGTGACTAGGGACCAGTCTGCTCTGTCCAGCAGCTGCATGTTTGAGAGCTGCTCACCATCCCTCCCCAACGAATGCCATGTGGATGGCACTGGGCAGGTTTCCCTTCTGTCTCTATGCCAGCAAAGGATTGACACCCCCCAGGACCAGAGTCCTTCCGCAGGGTCCTGCTACTTCCAGTGGGGGCACAGCGACCCGGTGGTGGGCACATCGGCCATCCCCCAGGAGAACACCAGTATCAGTCCACTCGCTATGCAGCAGTACCTGGTGTGCCAAGGACAGACACAGGTAAGGTACCACAGCCACATCAACCCAGCATTTTCAGATGTATGACTTTGGCTTCTATATTTCACTAAATGGAAAAAGTAGGGTATAATGTTCTTGAATAAGACAACATTATTAACAATTTCTTCAGCTGATGGTACAATTATTTTTCCACTAGATCCCAAGCCACCCTGCAGACAGCAATGGATTGTTCTCCGTACCTCCAGCCATAGATGGAAACAAGTACTTTACTGACCAAAACCAAACTAACTGCTGTAACTTCTAAAGATGTATCCCAATCGACCTGAAAGGGAGGACAGAGAGAGAAGGAACAGAATTCCTTGAACTGTATATCAGCATTCGGAAGAGAGTGTAAAACCTGTACCTTCATCAACCTGTCTCTGAGACAGATGATGATGAGTATGAAGTATGGATCCTCTAGTGTATGTAGCTAATGGTTGATCATCAGATGATTTAGGCCATCTCAAATTCCCAAAGTCAAAAAAGCAGAAAGATTTGTTTTTTTGTTTTGTTATTTTACAAACGATTTTAAAAAATATTTTAAATAATTACATGATCATGATTAATCGCAATTTGATTGCATATCCATTTTTTTGCTGGCGAAAGCCCCCAAATGAAGATATTTCTATTTAAAGACATCACATTATTGTGGCTTTGTGATTGTGATTATTGACCGACGTCCAGTGATCCCCGGTCAGAGCAATGTATTCGTCCCGCACCAGTAACCTACTTCCATTCTTGTTATCTTTTCCATGTCATACAGCTGGTGGACTTTTGTGACTGCGGTGCCTCTTGAAGGTGGTGTACACAATGACAATGTTCAAAAATACATTCATAGGAAAAAAAAAAACTATACTGTATTTCAACAAAAGGTGCATTGCAGAGTGTATAGTATCACACTATGACATATACAGACCTACCATGCACATGTTTTGGTATGTTACACCGTGTAATACTAATTACCCGGTCATTACAATCTGTCCATGTTTTTTGATGTAGTATGTTGAAGCTGATGCATCCATAGTATTCCTCAGGTGTTATTATGCTTTGATAACTTTGCATTTTCTAAGCATGTATTTTGGTTTATTCTAACATCACTCAGCCAAATGCCCACTTGTTATACATTGTTAGGTACAACTACATGTGCTTTTATTCAAAAAGAAAATAGGAGCATAGGCCTTGTATTTACACTACAGGAGACTCAGGCAACCAAAGTCCTAAAATTGTGAAACTCGCAACCAAAGTCCTAAGATTGTGAAAATCACAAAATGCCAAATGACTCAGCATAATTGACTGGATGGCGGTTACTTTGAGGTACCTGTTGGTTTCTGAGTTTTTGACTCCATGGCAGTTCCCTGGACGCCTCCTGTCATCACCCTCTGATTCTCTGCCTTGTTTCCCTCAGAGAGAATCTGAGGCTGAATCAATATTTGCCACCTTACCCATGACCAAGTTCTGCATTGTGCTTGTTTGAAAGGATTGGACAGGTAAAGCAACATGGTTTGAGGGGCTCGTCATTTCCTCATCATTGTCAGTATTTTCAGATTATTGAGACAGAGTACATCTAATATGGCTGAAAACATTTACTTTGGTGAATTAAATCAAGCAATTTGAAACGAGATTGTACCTCTATTGTGCCTTATGAGTGCTTGCTCTGAGCAGGACTATATGATGTACCACGTGCCAAGTTTCCAGAAGGCTCTTTTTTTCTCTCATCGATGCTGGCAAAGAATAGACGTTCTTATCTGCCCTTTCCTAAGTTATGGTTTTGTTCTCACAATATATGAATATACCTGTACATTTTTCTGCTTCTGTAATTGACATGTTTTGTTATTGTATGGTCTTAAATCTACTGTACATACTGTATACTACTCTTTGTAAATCATTTTTATCCTCATAATTATATATTATTTAGTATAGTGCACTTTGTATTTAGCAACATACAGTATAGTGTATGCCATTTCTTGTTGATAACACCCCTTTTTTCCAAACTGTTCTTTTTCACATTAAAATATATTTTCAATGAGTGTCACATCGGTTTCTCTCACATGACTGATTTGCTCACACACATGATGAAATCACACACACTATATATATATATATATAGTGAAAACCCCAGGAGGTGGGAAGAGGAGGAGCACAGTAATTCAGATCAAGACCGGGGAGCTCGTCCGTGCCGCAGCACATTTATTTAAATTTAAATAGAAGGATTCAAATACTTGTAAAAAATAATGATCTCCCATGGAGACAACCAAAATTCATGGCCTCGATAGGCGACTACTTGTAGTGTAGGGCTACTGCATCAGCTCCAAAAATAACAAAAACCTAGGGTTAGCAATCTTCTTCCCAGTCTGCATGGGTCACACGCAAGCACATGCACGGTACTCACTGAGTCAAATGATACTGTATTTCTCTTGGTGGCCTTTTTGAGGTTGTGGGGCTCGTCAGTCGATTGCCTTCAGCCGGGGCTCTCCCCCCAGCAGGGGCTGATGAGTTGATTGCGAGCAGCTGGGTCGCAGTCTCGCCTGAGCAACCACAAAAGGCCTGTACACCCCCTCGATCACCTGGTCGCGCTGTCCATGGTGCTGACTCGGGCTTTTCCGCTCAGCTGGGGCTCCTCGGCTGGCTCTACCTGGTAGGCGCTGTCCACGGTGCTGAAAAGTAGTTGTATGCATGGGGCTGTCCATTTTGGGTACGCTCGCGGCCTCAGAACGCGGACCTGTGGCAGGCTCACTCTGGGCTGGGACCGAGAGGATGCCACAATATATACATATATAATACACATTATATATATATATATATATATATATATATATTGTGGCATCCTAGATATATATGAAGACTAATCACAATTGAAATGAATGGTCAAGCTTGCGAGTCATAACTGCAATACCTGTATCAGCCATATGGGGGCATAAAGGACTTTTCTGCAGTTTTATTTCACAGGGCAAGCTCCATATTCGCTTAACCAATTGTAGCTAGCTACATTGATTGAAGAAAAAAACATACACGCACCTGCGAGTATGGTGCACGGCTATATAAGTGGGCTGCGCCTGCATAACTACTCCTAGAAATGTTCAGCTCGCGACGACTGAGAAGAAAGGTAGAGATGACTTGCCAGTGACTCACTGTGGAGTCGGCGGCATCCCTCGGGGTGCCCCGGCCAACACTGCCTAGTCTGCCTGAGAGATTCTGTGGTTCGGCCTTCAACTGCAACGTGGGACATTCACTCTGCTTCCGCTGCATGGGGCCGCAGCACACCAAGGCGGGTCTGGTGCCATCTCCTGCATGTCAAGCCTGCGCTCCACTTCAGCCTCTGGATAGGCTTCGTCGAGCGTACTTCTTCGACTGCCAGCCAGCACCACTGAAGAATGAAGAACCTGTACCCGCAGAGGGCTGCTCAGACAGATGTGAAGATGTTGGCGTGCCTCCTCAGCAGCCGGTGCCGATGCTGCCCCTTCCTCCATTGCCATGCTAGCCATCTACATCGGCCTGCTAGCCAAGGGTCTGTGCTCCGCTTCGTTGGAGCAGAGAGCGGAGATGGTCAAAGCTACCGGGGCCATTGTCCAGTTTGTGAGAATCTCCACTACCTGCCTCAGTGGAGTTATGGCCACCTCTGTCGTCCAACAAATCCATCTGTGGAAGTCGCTGACCGGTCTACATGAAGAGAACGAGAGCGTCCTCATCAACTCTCCAATAAGCAAGTCTGGGTTGTTTGGTGCGGCTGCCACCTCTGCCTAACCAGCCAGTTCAGAGTGACCAGCCCGGCCCGGTGCTGAACGGCACGCCGGCTGCCCACCTGCAGGCTTGGGGAAAGAAGCGGCACATTTACTGACGGTGCGCCGAGGTGCGTGACTGTCCTTTGCCTTGCCCCCCATGCTCTTGTAAGAGCGGAGATGGGAATGTTTCCGGGAAAGGTAACAATAAAAATACACATGATTAGGGGCTGGGCAGCCTCAGCTGGCGGTCCCTCTTGTATTTCCCGATGTTCTGAATCTGAATCCACTTCTTCTTCCGACTTCCCATGTATTTCCCATACATGAAAAATCAAAAAACTTTGCAGGTAGGTACAGTCCTATGCAAAAAGTCCTCAACTGGCATTGTGGGCCAATAGTCCTGATGGTGGCGCTACAGCAACCATCTAAACTTTAAAACTTCACAAGCAGCACAAACAAAACAAACAAATCAGCCGTACATGCTACCACTTTGCAACCACCACCAAAATGTAGGCCCAAGTGAGCAGAAACTTCCATATGCTTTGAGCTGGCAGGAATTATGAAGTTGATCACTCATTTTCCTAAAAAACTATCAAACACTACTCCTCCCACATTTTGGGTCAATTGACACCCCAATTGCTACACTACATCTTTAGACTGTCCTCCACATAGACTGTCCTCCACAAACGATCCTCACAGATTGAAATATCAAAAATTGAACTACTGCAAATACTCTTTTTTTTACTAATACTAATTTTTGACAGTATTTTGAAGTCTGTCCTCATTTTGTCCCCTCAAACTATTGCTGTTCATACAGGAAACAATACACTCCCCACTATCCTATAGTGCAACAGCTATGTCTCCACCAATCAGTGACGTTGATGTTGGCAACCCTGCCCCAATAGCAGACCTTAAAATTACAATTGGCTAAATACACTGATTGAGAGACCTGTGCCACTGATTGTTTGATTGGTTTCCACCTGTTTTGTTAGTCTGTGTGTGTATATAATTAGCCTACATGTAGCTCCCCTCTTTTTGTTTGTTCATTATTTGCTGTAGCTGTGCACTGTCCCTGGTGTTGTCCTGTGCCAACCTATAAGTCTGTAAGCTTCTAAGCTTCGTCTTTTGTTCTCCACTCCACACTGAGTGTATATCTTTGTTTCATTGTTTAGTCTTTGGTTTTGGTTTTTGCCCCTCATGGTGCCTTTATTTTAATAAACATTTTGTAGAAACTGCTGAAACCTTCATGTTACATGCACCTTGTGATCATGATGTTTACATCATAGTGTGGAAGCATATATGGCTTCTCACATGGCAGGTAGTTCAACAAGAGTTCAAGCCCAGGGGGATGCAGAATAAAATACTAATGCATACTCAGGCATTGTGCTGTGACAATTTTTTTCAACAATATTTTTTAATTTGTAGCTGTTATTGTTTCATCTTGTTTGCATCTCTTCATCTGACCAGACTTTTGTCTGCTTACATCTCAATCAGTCCACAGTAAACATTATTTTTCCCTTTACTACTCCTTTAATCGTCTACATGCCCTATTGATCCTATTCCGACCAAGTTTTTAAAGACATTTTTAACTGTGTCTGAGGACACTAGCCATTGTTAACTGCTCCCTCAGTACAGGATTTTTCGCACTGGCTCTTAAAACTGCCCTGGTAAAACCCCTTCTCAAGAAAAATAACCTACTCAGACTTACTGAGACTCAGCAGTCCTCATTAATTTTAGACTGATCTCTAACCTCCCATTCTTAGGTAACATTCTAGAAAAAAAAATGTATTCCAACATTTAAATGACTTTCTAGTTTTTGCCGTCATCATACCAGACTGTTCAAGGTTGTTAAAGGGTTGCTATAGGGGTGGGACATAACGTTTAGAGGAATTTGATTGGAACATTGACAAATGGGCGGGTTGTACATACATGTATATACTGCAGAGCAGTTGACGTTTTGATTGACAGGGTGGATGTCGTGACATTATTGGCCTAAAATCTAAGGTACCTGGTGTCGTAATTGCACGTGACCTACCGTTTTCCAGGAAGTAAGAAATTATATACTTTGATATAAGATTACAACAAAAGTAGACATTTTTTGGCATACATCGTTGAATAGGTGAACACTATGACCAATTATGTGAACCAAAATGGGACAGAATGCTTTTTTCATTTCTGTGTGACTTTAACGAACTCATAATCAACGCTGATGCTTAAAAGCTCTCTGTCCTTGTCATTCTGGACCTGAGCACAGCTTTTGACACTGTTGATCATGATATCCTTATTGAAAGACTTGAGAGCTGGGTCGGCCTCCGGTCCAGTCCTTGATTCGTTCAGGACCTACCTAATTGGTTGAGAGGTTTTTGTCGCCCTTGGTGATCATAGCTCAAAAGATAGCACAATATTAGCTACCATAGCTATGCAGATGACACACAGCTCTATATTTCTATGATACCTGGTGACTACAGCTCAGTTGACCACTTGGTAGAATGCATTGCTGATATAAATGCAAGGATGTCACAGAATTTCCTTCAAGACAAAACAAATGTGTTGATCATTGGTGATAAAGTTGAAAGGGAGACACTATCTGGGCACTTAAAAACAGTGACACTGAGCACCAAATGCCAAGTCAGAAACCTAGGTGTCATGTTTGATTCTAATCTTAACTTTGAGGCCCATATTAAGAATCTGACAATGACATATTTTTATCACCTGAGAAACATTGCTAAAGTGAAACCTTTTCTCTCCCAGACTGACACTTAAAGACTAATGCATGCTTTTATAGGTAGGTTGGATTACTGTGACGCTCTCCTACAGTATCTGGTCTACCAAAGAAAGCTATTAGACAACTCCAAATGATCCAAAATGCTGCAGCACGTGTCCTCACTAAGACCATAAGGAGGGCACACATCACATCAGTCTTACAATCTTTAAGACTTTGAAGATTTTTCTAATGTCGCTGACTCCGTCACATATTGTCGCTCAAGTGTGATTGGATAGCTAGATAGAAGGCTTGTGCGTTGCCATGGATATGCTTGTTCCACAGCCTTGTTTTAGTTTTGGCTGTCATTTGACATTTGCCTGTCATGGAAGGAGTAGAGGAATGGCTCTGAGAGCCTGTGAGGAGATATCCCCATTTACTGTATACAATTCATCCCTGCCCCTTCACAGAGATGCCCAAGTACTGTGGAAATCATGGGAGGAATTCCGGTACACCGGTACAGCCATCTTTCCCGATCATAATAAAAACAAACCACAATGAAAACCACTATCTGAATAACTTCTTTACCTCAGATTAAACTCTTTCCCTCAGACGGCCGCTTCTCTCAGAATGACAACAAACCATAGATACGACGTGAAGTGTCGCCCGAAACATAAATGCTACATGTCAAGCGACACTTTTTTTTTTGTCAAGCGACATTTGTCGAGCGACACTTTTCAAGAAGCATAAATTAGGCTTAAAACTCACATGAAATAAGCAAACCCATTGACGAACACCAAACTTTGATTACTGACAAGTAGACTGAGGGTAGTGAAGTGATGTCTCTTTACCATGTTCACTGGCTCTGTGTCGTGTCATCACCCTCTCAATAAAAACCCCTTTGTTTGATCTGCATCTGAGTCAAACTTCAACCATGAATCCAGGAATTAGTCACGGTATCGTTTTATGATGAAGCTGTGGCAAAGGGAGACAGCTGGGTTTGATGAGGTTGCCATGCCCTGCAGGTTGGCACACAGCGATGTCAATCATGCCCATGATATCCACTCTCACATCAAAGCTGTTGGCGTCTGTAAAAGTAATTCAATAATCCCTTTTGGTACTGTTTATAGAGCTCACCTATCCATACCTCCCTGATTGAGACACTGAGGATTATAAGATAAATCTCCCAACTTTATTTTCATTGCGCTTTTTCTATGATTGCACTGAGGAATACTACAGTAGGCTTGGCCTAGTATATTGAAGGAGGCGCACTAATGATTCAGTTTCAGAAATCTCTTCAAGTATGGCAGAGTACCTTAAAACTCAGTTATGAAGTGACAGTCATCATATTTAACTAAGTTGAATGATGTCCATGGGGAACCAAGCCACAGATTTTTTTTTTAACCACAGTGCTCTGAAAAGTTTAAAACCCATTTTCCTTTGTCCAATTTCCAAAGCAAGCAAAAGCCACTGTAAAGAAAGTAGAAAAAATGAGCTCTCGTTTTCAAGGCTTCGCAAACGGAAAATAGCTTGCGTGCAAACATGAGATTATGCACAGCTGATTGTAAGACTGGATTTCTCCATTTTCTTTTCTCCTTAATCCTTTTTATGTACCCAGAGCAGAACTTTCTTTGGGGCAGCTCGCATTTCCTTGAACCAATTCCCTTGTGGAGAATGTGTGGAACTTAGACAATCAAATATGTGCTTCTAAAGATCTTGACTCTACTCTCTGAAAAGTGGTAATGAAAGTCTAAACTTTAAGTCTTTAAAGTTTAGGAACTTTTAAATGGTGATTGAGGGATGTGTGTGTGTGTGTGTGTCTATGTGTGTGTGTGTGTGTGTGTGTGTGTGTGTGTGTGTGTGTGTGTGTGTGTGTTTGTACGGCCTGAATGAGACTAGTTGAATGACTCAACATTGTCTACAATTGCATCATTTGGTCCAACTCAAACTAAGTCAGGATCAACTTTCTTAAGTAGTGATCTTACAGTGGGCCTGGCTTGGTAAAACCTGTGTGCTCTGCCTCATCATGATGGTGGAGGGTTGACAACTTTCTGGTGAGGAAAATGTGAGCATATGGACTGAACTAATACTTCCATAACTTGTGTTCCTACAGCTCATTATGCATATTTGAGATCATATCAACAAATTAATGATACATCACATTCATTTCAGTCAGATCTGACACCATTGTGTTCGCAGTATTTGGTGTCTTCAGGGCATGAATGTCTTTCGCAATCATGGGCACAGCTGTGCCTAGCACGGTTTCCTCTGTTGAACCAATCACAGCCTCCAAATTGACAGGCTCCAGATTACAGTAGCACATTCATCACCGTTGGATATATCCATGTCGAATATGATGGTGGTCGTTGGGCGAACACCAATCCAGAGCACCAAGCACAGCCTTACAGTACATGGTTGTCTCTACCAAATAGGCAGCCTTCAAGGCCAACAGAGAAAGTCTGGCCTTGACGCATTTTCATGAAAAAGAGCACAGCTTTTCCTTTCTGCTGCCCTGCCCATGTCTGAGCATGGAAAGCACATTCACGACTGTGGTGGAGCCTAGCCCCTGGGACGCCACTGTGTCTACAGTTAACAAACATAGAACCTCTCTGGGATCTAATCTGAAGTTAGTTTGGGAGAATGATCTTAATCTTACTTTCACTGATAGCGAGTGGGATAGCATCTTAAGGAATTATAAGAAAATGTCACGGGAACTTAGAACTAGATTAGCACAGTTTAAAATACTTAACAGAATATATTGGACTCCTTCAAAGTTACACAGAGTAAAATTAAGACAGTCCAGACTGCTGGAGGTGTGGGGAGAGCCCTGGTACGCTTATCCATATGTTGTGGTCCTGGCCAGCAGCGCAAGATTTCTGGTCAGCCATCTATGAGAATATTAAACTGATAAGAGCCACTAACCATCCGACATTCCCGACAGAGGTTGTGGCTGTGACGGGGCTGCCTCTCTGGAGCTCTGTCCACTACAGGTCAACCTCCAAGCCTGTGCCTCATCTCCTCCTGGCTATGCGTTTGTAGAGTTGGGATGGGACCAACCTGCTTCCCTGAGAGCTCTGCTACGTCCCTTTGTGAAAGCTACCAGAGTCGTTGGTTGGAATGGAGCAATGACGATTGGCTCCCCGCCGCTGGAACCCAACGTCGCCACCATCCTCGTGCCTGGTTCCTCTGCCTGGGGTTCAGCTAGGAAGCCCTCCATGCCTGAACCCAAGGTAAAGACCACTCTGTCCCAGGTGGAGAAGAGCCATGCGCTGGCGGCCATCTGGCGAAGTGTCCGGGCGCCGCCTCATCGGAGTAGCAAGCGGAGGTCTCAGAATTTGCTGGGGCTGTTGCCCAGCTCGTGAGAGCCTCCGCTGCCTGCCTTGTTGGGTTATGGCCACCTCAGTCATCCAACAACATCTGTGGCTTTCGCTGACCAGTCTGCGTGAAGAGAGCAAGAATGTCTTCCTCAACTCACACCAAGGCCCCTGCGGTCGATCGACATTGTCTTCTGTCCTAGCCCCACAGTGGTGGAATGAACTGCACACTGATGTCAGGACAGCAGAGTCACTGCCCATTTTTCACTGCACACCTCTTCAAGAACTACTAACCGGACAAATGGACTGACATGCACATACATGGCTGGGAGGAGGCCCATTGGTAGGCCCCTCTCCGCACTGGCCTGTGAGCGGCTTAAGATTCTTGATTGATGCTGCTAGGGAAAGGGATGTCTGGGGCCCCTGCTGGAACTGCTGCCTCCGCGACCCGACCCCGGATAAGCGGATGAGAAAGGATGGATATTTTTCTGATGATATAGCTTTTATGGCACTGTGCACTGCAACCCCCCCCCAGGCGCCAAACAACACCTTGATCACAGAATTCATATTTTACCCACCTCTTTCTTACCACTACACTCGTTTGTGATTAAACTACAGGTATGTGCTATGTATGTATGTTTATAGCTTACTGCAACTGTATTCGGTCATAGAAAGATAGGGATGAACATCATTGCAATATAACATATTATTATATTCTAAATTAAAAACGTAGTAGTGAATAATTTTTTATTTTGCGCCTGATAACATATTCTTTACATTTTCGTGCCAAAATAACATTTCTTAAAGCCTGTGTGTTCTTATTGTTGAAATACCATAGAAGATACTGGATCTGTAGGATAGGATACTGTAAAATAACCAATGGTGTATAGTAAAACGATATTGAATGCAGACCTACTCTCAATCCATTAGATGGTGCTAATTGACTATTAACCAGTAATAAAAATCACTGTCCAACCTTATTGCACTTGTGGAGATGTGAGTGTGTGTGTGTGTTTCTGTCAAAATCACCTACATGTAACATAGCATTCCAAAATAAAGAAGAAATGGCATATGGACAGTTATTTCAAATGTTCCTTCAATTGAATTGAAGGGACATTTGAAATAGCTTAACATATCCCATTGCTTCTTTATTTTGGCATGTTTTGTTACAGCTCTTCAGTGCCCATTAGTATAAGCCTACTAAAAATGACTTTGAAGGTGATCTATTGATTCATTCCTTCTTTGGAAGAGATCCAACTTAAGTGCCATTGTTGATGTGGCAAAGAACAGCTTTACAGAGCCTTTCCTGTCTGGACGCAGCAGTCTACATGGTCAGGTTCCATAGCTTAACCCTTTCATGCATGAATTATGGGGGCTTTTGCTCCAAAAGTATGTTCTCATTCAAATTGACTTGTTAAGCAATTTGATTAACCTGTACCCAGCTCATTGATCATTCTACACAGCAGTCACAGGTACAAAGCCTTTCATTCATTGCATTTGACTACTATCTTTTGCACCCTAATAGGCTACAACACCAGCAGGTTGGAACATCTGTAACCACGGCCTGTAACTCATGAGTTCATACATAACCCTTCCAGTCTGTCAGCTTGTATGGGCAATTCGGCGGCTAATTGCCCTGTAGTCCAGGAAACCTGTAAACAGGGCCAACTTTCGGTCTCACATCCTACACGTCATGTGTGAATACATTTCCATAACATTTCTAAACTATTTCCCCAAAAGTAAAATCTGCAATAGGAAATAATGTGTAAACATTGTTCAGTTTCTGCCAAGACCAGGATGGAAAAGGTTGGAGAGGACAAAACACCTACAGTGGCTAAAATGTAAAAATGAGACATATAAAATGAGACATACAAAATGTAAAAATGAGACATACAAAGTGTATGAACAATTTCAAGTGTAGGCCTACTTTTTGAGGATGGATAGAGGGTACAATGGCGTTATGTTCATATTTTTGCACACAAGCTGCAGTGGAACGCTAAACCCATGTACAGAAAACACAAATCACATAGGCATACATTCATCCTCATAGATATAGAAATATACAGACATGTCTGCCAGCATTTGATTGTGCGCACACACACACACACATAGGCATACACAAACACACACACACACAGGAAGCAAGGTAATTAGTAAATAAAGTACAGTGCAGTAAAACAACAATAAGTCTCATTCAGGTCTCACGGCTGAAGCCCTGTGAGGCCAGTTGAGGGACCTGGCTGTGTATCTCTGCCAAATTTCCTCTGGTTTTATGGCAGGTTTTTATTTCACATTTGTGCAGCTCAGAGTGTTTTTAACATTGCCAGTGGGAAGGCTTGTTTTCTACTTTGTTTATCCTTAAAACAACTGGACAACCATGGCAACAAAAAATAACTCTAAACCCTGGGAGGAAAACGATACGAGGAAAACGACAAAAATGTACCATCTTGATCTTACTCTTACTCATAAAGCCCAATTTCATGCCTTTCATGTAGTTCCTTATCTTGAGTTACAGCTCAGGAACATTTGCTTTTGTTTTTGTGTCTTAAAGTAATGCAACCGTAAGCCTTTTCTTTCACTTTCTTTCTTTCACACTGGACCACAAACAAGAAGAGAGCTGTGCTGGTGTGACCCTGAAATCTGTTTCCTGTCCAGAAGAGAGGAAGGCCTGGCTTGAAGACAAAAGATGAAGGAAAAAAATGAAACATGGGGCAACAATTATGGCCCCATTCACCCCCCTCTCTTTACAGCCATTGTGGTTGCTCCCCTCACCCCTCTTCTAGAACACACAGAAGCAATTGCCATAGTTAGATAATAACATCATGAGAGATGACGCTCACTGGACACATTATATCACCAGCTGTTAATTGAGCAACTGTTTTACAGGCCTTAACAAGGCTGTCACATCACACATGTTATAATGCATTTCCATCCTTCACACGCTACTGCCTTCCCACAAAGCATCTTGGACTCTCTCAGGTCGCTGTGGTGTGTAGGAGCTAGACTTTATTGGTCTGCACAATCACTGTGACTGGGAGAACTGAAGTTTGTGTGAGTAGATAGCACTGAATTTGAGTTTTGCTTTGAATGTATATTACATTGCATTACATTACAGTCATTTAGCTGACACTTTTATCCTAAGTGACTTAATAATTGCATTTAACGTAGAAAACATTAGTGTACTACTACTTGTCAGAACTCACAAGTGCATCTCCTTTCTAAAACAAGTGACTAAGAGCATGATCTAGTGCTGAAGGCAAAGTGAAGAATAGCAAACTAAAAATACAATAGGTGCTTAAGAGGGAGGATCCTGGTAGTACTTCTTGAACATTTGAATTTTGAGCCTGCGGCAAAAGATTGGCAGCAACTCTGCTGTCCTGACGTCAGTGGGTAGTTCATTCCACCACTGTGAGGCCAGGACAGAGAAGAGCCGTGGCCGTGTCGATGGACTGCAGGGGCGTCGGAGTGACGGGGCAACCAGTCACCCCGAGGTAGCAGAGCAGCAGCTTTCTGGACAAGGTCCAGGGGTTTAATGGCTGACACCGGGGCACCAGCAAGGAGGGAGTTGTAGTAGTACAGGCGGGAGATAACAAGGGCATGGATGAGCACTTGTGCCACTTCGTCAGCGAGTAAAGGGTAAATCCTCCTGATGTTGTAGAGCAGGAATCTGCAAGAGCATGTAACGGATGTGATATGTGCAGAGAACGACAGTTGATTGTCGAGGGTCACACCCAGATTCCTCGCAGTTCGAGTTGGCGTCACCACTGTCTTCAATGGTGATGGCCAGGTCCCGGTGTGGGCAGCCCTTCCCCAGGAGGAACAGCAGCTCAGCCTTGTCCAGTTTGAGCTTGAGGTGGTGTGCCACCATCACTCCGAGATGTCAGCCAAGCACGAAGCTATGCGTGCCTTCACTTGTGTGTCAGAAGGGGGAAATGACAGGACCAGTCCTACTAAGCTATCCCATAGGAATTAGCCTATAACCATACCAGCTGGGCAAGCTGACTTTGCTAGCTACCTAACCTAGCCCTAATGATATTGTCCTGCTCGATTGCTGTGCAACATATGAACTGACCAGTTGTTAAATGTATTTCACAACACTGGTTATTCTAGCCAACAATGTCAAATATAGAGGGTTTTCACGGCCTGTCATCTGTCGGCCATGTTGGAGGTTGACGCTACTGAATGAAGATAGCTAGCTAGCTAGCTAGATCAATAGACAGGTAGATAGACCTATCTATCTACCTATCTATCTAGTCGTTAGCCTAAACCTGAGCTTACATCTGCTAAACCTAAGCTTAAGGTTCCAAAAATTGGGGAGAACTATAATAATAATAAAGAAATAGTGGGAATGTCACAAGTTGGGCTAGCTTCTACAAGCTAGCCCACCTAAATATAAATATAGGCTACAGAAACTACAAATACAGGACATATATCTATCATCAACACTCAGCAGTGGTCGCACCACATGATACGCAGTCACCCCAGATGATGTTTTCATGTTCAGTCAAATATTACAGGCTAACAGTTAGCTACAGAAACCAAACTAGCTACTTCTTACCACATCAAATTTATCATCAAAATATAGATTTGCAGATAAAACTTACGCGGGGTAGACCCAGGACCAGGTGGCGGGTCTACATCTCCTGTAGTCCAGTTCCTGCTGGAACTGCTGCCTCTGCAACCCGACCCCGGATAGGCGGATGACGATGGATGGATGGATGGATATATTCAAATCGATTTAAAGTGATTTTAAACCGGTTGTCCAAATAGAAATCAAGGCTGGACGGCATGATGTTTTGACACTTCAGATAGCAGAAAATGACCAATAACTAAAATGTTTGGAGAGGTTAGAGTGGGTATGTATATGGGGAAGGTATTAGAAATACATATTATCTTTTTATGTAATTTGAAGTTTTTTTAAAGGTAAAAAATTCAGTTGGACAGAAAAAGTAGGCGTCACGTCATTGACCCAGCTACACAAAGACATTCAGAACAAGAAATACTGTAAACGCAATCTTTAAACTTCAAAATCAATTAAAGCTGCTACGCAGCGATGAGGCGGGGCCAGGCAATTTCCGACAAGTTTAGGAGCAATAAGCGAGAGAATAGGAAGACAACAAGAAAGTTGACATTCCAATGTTCATTTTGTACATTCGTATCGTATCGTAAAACATTTGTTAAACATTTTGATGCATTGTAAGCTCGATTTTGATAATTCAACAATCTGGTCAATGAGTTTGTGAATTACATTCTGAAGATCCAGTGAAGCAAGTTTGGTGTTAATTGATTGAAAAATGTGGGATGAGATATGTTTATTAATTTTTACAGGTTTTGTTTGCTTTTCTTCATAATTTAACATTAACTTCAGCAGCTGTGTACTCAGTCAGTTGCCAATCAATCGATTTAGTCATTGTAATCCTCGGCGGGGGTTGGGTAGGGTTGCCAACAGCGATGTCTCAGATTCGTGGAGCTTGCGTTGGATTGTGGGTAACGTAGTTTTCTCTGTATGACGTGTTGGTTTCAGAGGACAGAATTAAACATATTTTAAAAAATTCAATTTTTGAGATAAAATTCTGAAAGACATCATACTACATCTTGGATATGTGGCCAATGTTGTCACTTTTTATGAGGATGATCAGACAGGAAGAAATCAGAGTGATGGACTTCAAAATTCCTGCAAGGTCAAAGCATATGACAGTTTTGTCTCAATTGGGACTACATTCAGGTGGTGGTTTTACAGTGATAGCACCTATGGCTGATTTGTTATGATTTTTTAAAGTTTTAAACTTTAGACTGTTGCTGTAGCGCCACCTTGAGGTTTATTGACCTACAATGCAGGGTGAGGACTTTGGGTATAGTACTGGAGCTATGTGCAAATATTGGTGATTTTTTGTCCACGGGAAGTTAGACTTCAGTGGAAGATGGAGAATAATAATATAGGCAAATACAATAGGGTTCCGGCAGCTACGCTGCCTGGCCCCTAATAATATAGGCAAATACAATAGGGTTCCAGCAGCTATGCTGCCTGGCCCCTAATGAGTGAGTACATGCAGCGCAGTCCAGTGTCTGAAAATGCACCACAGATGTCCGGCACGCGCAGTCAAAAATAACAATTGGTTATCCTACCGGTGTCCAAGGAGGCACATTCAGATTGTCCTCAACAGTCCTCTCAACTCGTTTCCTGGTCATCTAGGGTGACTCGCCAGTCTGCACACCACACCAGGACAAGCAAGGGAGCAGACGATTCCAACTCAGCTCATCCACAAACCCAACCTTGCAATGCAAAGCCAATAGAGGCCATTAGTATAATGTTGTCGACTACATTCAAGGTTATAATGAACATACTGTGTACTGTAAACATCTCAATGTAAGATATACTCAATAAACTTATAGAACCCCAAACTCTGTGTCTATTTTCACTTGGCTAGATTACTATTAGCTAGAGGTAGGCTTAGCTACCATCAACCCATTTAGCTACTACTTTAGTGTAGCTACAGTACACATTCACTACAGTAGCTATGCTACTCTGACATGGGGGGCCATGACGACTAGGGCCGCATTTACACTGCAGGTCTTGATGCCTAGATCAGATTTTTGGCCCATAACCAATTTTTTGGACCGCCTGCTAACATGTACTTTTTAAAGTGACCCATATCAGATACCTGTGCTTACACGTACATACTTGTTTAACATTTGAAACAACGGAATTGGGTCACTTCAACCAAGCAGTGTAAATGCGGCCTAGAAGACACCACGAAACCTTCAGAAATCCGTCCGCAGGCTGTAGCCTACCCTCAACTGTGAATACACACCCCTCACACACTTACATCAAAGGGGCAACGAACCAAGCTAGTCTAAGAAGCTAGCTGGCGCTAGCTAGCTAGGGTTAGCATAGTTAGCTAGGGTTTAGACATGGCTAGTAACGTTAGTAGCCTTTGTTCTCCCTTATAGAACAGTTATACTGATATACTGATTTTTACCATGAGCGGAAACTCACCAAGGGATGTTTTTCTAAATTGGGTTTTAGGTCCAACCGAACCGTTTTTTTCTGAGGAGAAAGGGATTTTCTCCGGAGCTCCCGTTGCTAGCCCTCGACACCTTCGTGGTTCACACTGCCCTCAGCTCCCAATTCTTCGACATCAGGTTATCTGTAGAATTCGTCTTTAATAATATAGCCACTATATATATATTGACTCAACTACTATAATAAATCAACCGAAAATCAGTTATTTCTCTCAGAGATTATTCTTGGTTCCAACCGTCAGTCGATCTCGTCTCTCTGAGGAAATTTAAATTTCCAGGGTGCACGCGCACAGCCGAAAAGGAGCCTGTCACGAGACCAGACTAATGGCGCGTTCCAGGCAACCCGTAACTCGTGTTTTTCCGACCTCCTACACGTGAAAATGCTCTGGAATGGCAGTCAAACCCGTAACTTCCCACCCGTGAACTCGTACAGATCGATGTACTCCCAGTTGCCGGTGGGAAGTTACGGGTTTGACTGCCATTCCAGAGCATTTTCACGTGTAGGAGGTCGGAAAAACACGAGTTACGGGTTGCCTGGAACGCACCATAATTATCATTGACTCATGTCTCCCTCTATCAGTTATTTCTCCATAGCTACTATTTTATCTCGTTTTAACGTATGTGGTATATCACTACCTAGAGAGACAGCATATTTATTGACTTTACTGGTTTATTAGTCTACCTTGGAACCAGTGGCGGCTGGTGAAAAAAATAGTAGGTGGGGCTTTAAAGTCAGAAATTCTGAGTTTTTTTCTCAGAAATTCTGATTTTAATCTCAGAAGTTATTTCTGACTTTTCTCTTAGAAATTCTGACTTTAATGTCAGAAATTCTGACTTTAAACTCAGAAGCTTAAAAAAAATAATGAACTCAGTTGTGGGCCCTAATGCTCTTCCGTAGTTCTGTTATGGGACCACAACGTTGAACGTTTCCATCAAACATGAGGTCCAATGAAGAGAGCTGTTTATAATCATCCTAACACACGCGACAAACGGAGAGAGTATTTCTTGCTCTCCATAATTATCCCTCTGTTCTGTCTGAGCCGGCCCACCTTAAAAGCCTCTCTTACAGTGTGGATATGATTTCCTGAAAACGCCCCATGCCAACAATGATAGGCCAATTTTACCTGCTGCGAACTCTGCTGTCTGCTCCTAAAGTGTCCTAGGGATCTGGTTGCATTAGGCACAAACTGATCATACAGAATAAATAGATTGTTTTTGCAGCTGAATAAACTGATTGCTCAGGAAGGGGAGAAAATAAGAAAATATGCTGCGATCGCGCACATAGCACATTCGTGAACTGTATTGAAAGGAGAACTTTCCAAAACTTGCTTCATCATTTGAATGTAGCCTATAGGTGACCGCACATCGACCACGGTCGGGTTTGATCTCTTGGATGTTCATCGCGCTGCGGGTATCCGCATTTCATTGAACCATCTCCATTTTAGGGGCTTTTTGTGCACATGTCTGGTTCTACAAGTGTCAGTCCGGAGCAGAGTGGAACTTGTGTTCTTGTTTTTGAACATTAGTCTACTTGGTGCAGCAGAAGTGTCATCATGTTGGGTAACGCTGGAATCTATGCTGTAAAGAAGAGGAAGAAGCCTGCTCAAAAACCGTAAGAATACATCTGTCTCTCTGACATCTTGTATGAAAGTGTTTATGTTTACGACGTTTTAAGGTTATATTAAAAACGCCTGTTGTAGGCTACATTGTTTGCTTTCTGTTTTTGGCAACAAATGGGCATTAGCATAATAAAAGTAGGTCTATACTTTTTTTTTGAGGGAGAGAGTTTTGTCTCAAAAACAATGCAGCTGCCTACAATGTTGACTTTATATCGTCATGTTTTAGTCTATTATTATCGTCAGCCTTCAGCAGACTAGGCTATTTCTGCATTTTAACAAAACATAGGATCTTCTGCCTCTTTAATACCGTAGAGCCTACTCTTAGTTAAAAAGTTCATATATAATATAGGCTACTCTAAAACATGTGCATAGGAAAAGCGTTTGTTGTGTAAAGAAGTGTGTGCGCCTGGACAGACTCGTGCCTCTCGGTCTTTTAGGGTCACCTTATTTCGTGTATAGTTTGGGTCTGGCATGGAAACAGGACTCTTTAGGGTCACCTTATTTCGTGTATAGTTTGGGTCTGGCATGGAAACAGGACTCTTCCTTATTTCGTGTATAGTTTGGGTCTGGCATGGAAACAGGACTCTTGCATTAATCACAATCAAGTTTGCGAGTCGGCTGCTCTCACGCGATGCTTCAGGAGGGCGGGGGGAGCGGGCTCGCTGGCCTCAACTATGTTATTGTAATCTGATACGGGCTTTTTCTCATTATGGAAACACACTTGCGTCGTTCCTACTTTTTCCGTTTAATATATTTTATGGCAGGCGTTGTTATTGCAATTATTGCTATTTTGTTCAAAAGAGACACGTTTTGTAAAACATTTTGCACCTCAAATTCAAAACGTTATCTGAAGAAAATATCATTTGGAACTTCATTACAGCTAAGAAAATTGCATGGCGTAGGCATACTGCCCTTTTAGGATAACGTTTTATGTAGTATAGCCTAATAAATAGCCTATCACGAAATTAATGCTATCCAAAAGGCAGTGAGGTTACAGTATGTGCGTGTGTGTGTGTGTGCGTGTGTGTGTGCGCGCGCGTTTGTGCGCGTGTTTCTGTGTGCGCGCGTCTGTGTGTGTGTATCTAGATGGCTGAAACCTGTCCGTTTGTGGCCTAGTGTGTGAGTCCCCTCTCATATCATAGCTCCCTCAAACAGACTGTTCCCAGTATGAATCCCAAAATAAAGAGGTGGCCTGTGCAGATGTCTCTGTGTTTATGGAGATGTGGGGCTGTGCAGAGAGGGATGAGGTTTCCTGGACAGCCATCTGGGTTTGGCAGCACAAAGGCACCATTGAGACTGACTGTAAAAAGGCTGTGGTCACTCAGTGGCATTCCAAAAAACCTCTGGCCATCTACAGTCTGTGCTTTTCCCTCTACCTCCCATTCTCTTCTCACTGTGCAGTGGTCTCGCTCTTTCTTTGCATTGGACCTGCTTTTATAAGCATCTGCCCATGTGCTATGGAGTAAGCTAGTAAGCATTTTAGCATTTGTAAAGTCTAAAACTTTGCTTATTACCATGTTAATCCAAATCAATCGGTCAGTGTGGAGGTTTGTTTGGTCCTCTAGATGTGTAGTTACTGTATTTCTTCCACATTAGGTCATGTTTATGGTCTCGTAAGACATACAATTGAACATCACATGGAGCAAGTTACACAGTAGTTACAGTACAGTGTACTTACATTGTTAAATGGCCTACCTGGTATCAAATATTAAATATCTATTAGGCATTTCTACATCTTGTTGTGATTACCACTACAGCCAACTGTGTGAAAATATGGCTTAATTGTTTCCTCGTTAAAGTCCCTGTGGGAAGGGAAATTGTGGGATTGTGTGTGTGTGTGTGTGTGTGTGTGTGTGTGTGCGTGCGTGCGTGCTTGTGTGTGTACAGCAGCACAGAGTTTTGGTACAACATACAGTACACTGTGTAGAAGTTGATATTTGTATGGCATTGCAATGGTTCATCTGTCTCTGGAAGCTACAAACATCTCATTATGAGAGTATTGGTGACAACGTTATTTTTGGCCAACAGCACTGTGCTAAGAGGGGACAGGTGTGTATGTGCACGTTTGAGTGTGTGCATGCATGTGTGTGTGTGTGTGTGTGCGGGAGTGATTGTATGGACGTGATTGTGTGTGTATGTGTCTGTGTGTGAGAGATTAGAGAAACCCTCACACATAGACACACACACACACACACACACACACACACAGACTAGCTGATAGAGGCGTGGCAGAAAGCCAAAACAAACTGACTGCACAATAACATAGTGGGTCATTGTTCCTTGTTTTTCTTCTTATCTACTGGGAGGCCTCAACACCCAGCATCAACGAATATATCTAGTTCTGCTACCATAAGCCCTGCTTTACTCTCAGTGCATGTGAGACTAAAAATAGCTCTTGAGAATACTTGAAGGTCAGTACCCTCCTTACTTTGGTGGTATCACACTTCAAAGTCACATTGTCTGCCTTGTTTGAACCTGAATCTGTATCAAGGACCGAATGAGTGATCCTACAGGCTGGTGTTACAGTTCTATGTCAGACTAGGGGAGGTGGGGGGGGCATGAGATCCTCACTGTCCCCCTCAGCTCCGAGGCCGGGGAGAGAAATGGGTGGGGGGGGGGGGTTTAGAGGTGGAGGACTAGGAGGGAGCAGAGGAAGCGGATAAATCGATTGTAGCCGTGACTAGGAGGAAGGAATGCTAAGGTTCACCTCAGGACACCAAAAAGGAGGGAAGTGAGGACGAGTTAAGGAGCTTTTTACCGCTGCCTAGTTTGCACTGACACACATACCGGAGTATAGGTGTCTCCTGTGGGGGAATATGCTGGATTCCAAATGTTTTTTGCATGTGTTTATGTGCCACACTTTTATACATGTGTGGTTCTTATAATGTTTGTTTGTGTGTGTGTGTGTGTGTGTGTGTGTGCATTTTGTATTTTGAGCCTTGTGTAAGTCACATTACACAGTTACAGTAATGATAACCACACCACCCACTTTTAGGAGACAAAAGCATGCCAGTGTCATTACAACTTCTTCACTGCATCATGAGTCTCTTTGAATCAGAGTCAAGGGTCTTTGAGTTCAGCCCCTGTCTCTTTGCTCTTTAAATAGGCCATCCCAGAGAGAGAGAGAGATGAGAGATGAGGTAAACCCGCTCTTCTAACAATGACTGCCCTGATGCCTGTGCAGTCCCATGATGCACTGCAACTTAAGGTGGAAAAAAATGGGTCTGAATACTGGCTTTTGTCTCGGCAGGCATTTTTTGAAAGTGAGGTCAGTCTCACTCTATTTCTGGGAAGATACCGCTTGGGTTTAAGGCCGGGAATTGAGTTATGGACAAAATCCCCTGCAGGCAATTCAAGAGGGAGAAGAAATCCACATCCACAAATACTGTAAATGGAGTCCGAAATTACAGCTGACTTATATCCCCCATGTTCTGAGAAGAGATGGAGCCTTTGCAGTTTGAAAGAGAAGACAATTCATGTGCCAGAGGAATTTGGTGGTTTTGGTGATATTTGGCCTTCAGATCCAGCAGCTGTGGACGCCCTGCCGTGCCGTGGGCCTGCGGTGTACGTTGTAGACCCTGAGGGCCAGTTCCCCACAGCCAGGTTGAGCATAGTCCTGGATTGAAGGCCATGTCCTCTGGCCAGGAGCAGAACTAATGGTTCATTGCAGAGGGGGCGGAGAACTCATAGTAGGCCCCTATAGGCTTTATGGAGATGCAAGACAGATCCAAGGGGAAATTTACATAGACAGACCAGATTACAGTTTACAATTAGGTGTTCTATTTCAGCACCATGGACAGTGCCGTGGATTTATCAATAAACGGAGGCTTGCTGATATAAAAGCAACACAACTGCTGATAGGCTGATTTCAGCACCATGGATTTTACCCATTATTTGCTCAAACCTCAGTCAGATAAAGGATGAAAAATACGGCAGACGAAACTAGCGTGCTACTAAGGATAGCAGACAAATACACAGTTTAACATCCAATGATGTTGGATGTCCAGCCACACAGCTGTTAAGCCTACACAATCAAGCCACACCTAAACACAACAACAAACTACTAAGTGTTCAAGCAATGTGTCACAATAATAACTATAATCAAGAAGACACGGCGGTTTACAACACAAGCAGCAAAACTTTTGAAAAAGGTAGCCAGATAGCCAGCATCTATGACAAGATTCAGGGGGGTAATTGGAGGAGAGGGGGGTGCTTGTTCCCTCAGCCTAGCCACTGGAGTTTCCATACTATCATCTTGAACGTCACCATCCTCATCACCACCTCTAGCATTTTCCCTTGCTTGGCTAGTACTAGCAGCCGTATCATTATCATCAGGATCATCAACAACATGTTCATTATCTGTGTCTTCTTCATTTATCTCATCCAAATCTGCATTGTTTTCCACAGCTACCTGTACGTTGCTAGCTGCCGCGTTCTCCTCGTCCTCGCTAACATCCCTTGCTTTGGTTGCTTGGCTAATGCTAGCAGCAGTCTTGGAGGGTTGAGTAGTGGAAAATAAATTTGTCAGGGGAACAAACGAGGCCACCAGATTTTTCCTGTGCCTTTCCTCTTTAGGCTTCAGTGCGCCTGACTTGTATTTTTTGCTTTTCAATATTTTATTCACAGAATAGGGCTACTACTAACGCTACTACAGCTACAGTTCAAGTCTGACCGATCATCGCAGCACTGCACTTCAAACGATCACTGCTCACAAGCGTCTCAGATAGGCGGGGCCCCTATTAAGGGGGTATGCTACTAAGGGGCTGTCAACGACAAAACATTTTTATTTATTTATTTTATTTTAACTTTATTTTTTGCCGCAATCAAGACACTCTAAACTAACTTTATTCAAAATATTCAACTATACAACAAAAATGCATGTTCAGTCTTGGGCCCAAGGTGGGCCCCTTAGTACTGAGGGCCTGGGGCGGGTGCCCCTTCGGCCCCCCCACTCCCTCCACTAATGTCTCTGGTGCATCCTCCACGTTGTTCTGCCAAGCTTGTTCATGCTGTAGTGTTGAATTATCAACTCAATAAAGCTCCTCTATCCCCGAGCCTACTAAGAGGTTAAATGCCAGTTTTTGTCTAGACACATGAGTCAGTCTCTAAACGCTGCGCTCAACTCGAAACTGAAGACATACATCCTGATTTCTGGCTTAAAAGTGGGTAGAAACAGTTTGAGAGTTAAAAAAAAAAACTGCATGGCAAAACCAAGTCTTTAGGGCAGCCCTTCCTTAAAAACAGACGCAATCTTTTATTAGGACAGGATTCGTCCATCTGGCCTGACGTGTCATGTCTGATCGAGGCTGAATGACGTCTGCACGTTCTTGTTTGTCAGATGCTGCATGATTGGGAATTCTGCAGTAAAGTGTAAATATAAATATAATAAACACATGTATGCTCCTGCAGTGTCACAAGGGGTTTTCCTACAGTAGCCGGGTAAACCAGACTCATCATACCCATAGCTGTTATCAGTTTGTTCTTAGTGGCATTATTCAGGATAATTCATGTTTCATGTATTCCAGTGACCAGGTAAGGAACTTCTCAGTCTTGACACGGTGATAGAAGAACTTTGACAGATTCAAGGCAAGGCAAGGCAAGTTTATTTATATAGCACATTTCAGCCACAGGGCAATTCAAGGTGCTTTACATGAGACATTAAAAGCATTAAAACAAAAAGCAAGACATTATATCAAGGTTGCACTGTGTTCTTCATTCCTTTGAGGTGTGTGCTTGTGCAGACCTTATTTTATTTGTTGCAATGCTCATTATCTGGCTTTTTCCTCCTGCGTAAAATGAAAACTCATATTTCCAAATATTCTGAATCTTCTTCTTCCTAGGAAGTCTGACTTCCCATGCATGAAATATCACCAAACTTTGCACACAGGTCCAGTCCTATTCCAAAAGTCCTCAACTGGCATTGTGGGCCAATAGTCTTGATGGTGGCGCTATAGCAACCATTTAAAATGCATCACCAACATGTAGGCCCAAGTGAGCAGAAACGTCCATATGCTTTGAGCTGACAGGAATTATGAAGTCCATCACTCTGTTTTTCTCAAAAGCTGTAAAACCTATCAAACCCTTCTCCTCCCACATTTTTGGTCAATTGACACCCCAAATGCTACATTACATCTTCATACTGTCCTCCACAAACAATCTTCACAGATTCTTGAAATATTCAGCCCACAGTGCATCAAAAAATGTTTACAGTGCTGTAAACAGTACTGTATGCAACTACTGCAAATACTCGCTGAATAAGTATGAGCTCTATCATAGTGCATTGTCAGTTGCAGTATAAGGCCGGTATAGTCATTAATACGACATTGTAGAGTCACTACTTAATGATCTCAGCTTTTTGTCCACTTCTGCAGTAGCCTCATTCAGTATGAAGGCTTGTATGATGATGATGATGATCCCAGTTAGTATGAGCATAATCCCTTCCAGTGCTCTAATCAGTAGTGTGGTCTCTTTGGCCCCTCAGTAAGAAGCTCCCAGGGTCCGATGGCACCAAGTCTAACCCCTCCAAGCGACACCGGGATCGGCTGAACGGGGAGCTGGACCGTCTGACCGGCCTGCTGCCCTTCCCCGAGGACGTGCGCTCCCGGCTGGACAAGCTGTCTGTGCTCCGCCTGAGCGTGGGCTACCTGAAGGTCAAGAGCTTCTTCAAAGGTAAGTCTAGATCTAGGTCAGGTCTGGGTTACACGGCAATGTTGTTGCCTCCATAACCTAGAATAAACCCGAGTGTTTTGAGTCTCTGCGGCCATTTCTCTGTGAACCTAAACCACAACTAAACCATCCAGAGTTGTACTTCCCTGTTATCACTCTGAACATTTTACAGAACCTCTGGGGTTTTAGGAAAAATCGCTTAAATGTACCAAAGCCTCAAAATGTTAACTAAACATACTGTGGTTTTTGTTTTAAACAAAAGCCATGTTATTGGCTCTCGTATCTTCAGTCTATTTCTCTAGCCCACCCTCCCATTGCTCTCTGTAAAGCGCATTGTGTTGCCTCTGTGTATGAAATGTTCTATACAAATAAAGTTTGATTTGATTTGATCTAGCGCCTCGACTTACCGTACGATAAGTAAGTGATGTCAGTTCATCAAATGTCCCTTCACTTTTTGTTGGTGTTGATGTGCTTTGATAGGGGAACGTTTTGGAGCAGGTACATGGGACAGTGCAAGCTCTCAGCATGTTGCTCAGGAATGCCAATTTCAGGAAAAGAGCACCTCCCTGCTTGGCTCCGCCCCCTTCTGAACCCCAGATGACCTACAACCTGATTTTACAGAGGAAAATGTTTTTGCTAAAAATAGATTTTCTGAACAGAAGTTCATTTTGTGAGGTTTGGGACATTAGGGTGAAATAAATATAGTATAACATGACTAACAATTCAATTATTGTTAGTCACTTTGGAAAAAAGCATCTGCTTAATGACAGTAATGTAATAACAGGACCTGTATTAATATTTATATTGAATAATGAGTTTAACATACAGTGATCTGGTTGCTTTTTCACAAGGACTTTGCTCAAAGCAGTGGGAAAACCCCTTAAAGCTCGCGTCTGTATTTTCCTAACTCTTCCTGCCCTAGGCAGCAGCGAGAGGTGAAGAAAGTGGAGAGGGCACAGATGAGATCACAGTTCATAGATTTATGAGCTGTTAGAACTGGATTTAGAGTGTAGCTCTCTCTACAGCTGTCTGTCTGAGGACAGTCCCAGACCGGCACTGTAAACACTAGGCTGATGATTTTAAGAATGTATAAGCGTGTCACACAGACTCGTAAAGAGGAAACACAGCTTGTCTTGAACCGGTGGTCATGGCATTCCTAAAATGTGTTGACTCCACCCTTTGCCGTTGCACCCTCTTACCTATATTCTTGTTCTTTCCCACGGGGGGAAGCGAAACGCCTCACGACAACACGCAAGCTCTCGACAAGATGTTGACACTTTGACCGGGTGATTCAAGCTAATGATAAAGTGTGTTGGTTTGTACTTATTCAGGTGATTTGAAGGCTGTTTTGTTAAAGTTGCGGGGGAGGGGTGCTAAAAGCCAGGGTGACGACGCCCTGTGGCTCTCTGAGGAAGGACACACAGACAGGGTTGATTCAGAGCTGCCCTGCAAAACAAACACACTCCTACACACACCCCTACACACACTCTGCCAAGCACATACTATACACACTCCTACTATACATACTGTACACTCTGCCAGGCACACACAATCCTACACACACACACAATGCTCTGACCACTACTCTACTTGTGCAGTAGAGATGCGAATATTGCGGATATATCCGCGGTGGGCCAATAAAAATCAACATTGTGATTAATTTTGGGTGGATTGTGCCAACAGAGAGATGCAGGCCAACATTGTCCAGAGTAAGGGAGGGAGGGAGTGATAACCAGAGAAACGCTATACTAGAACAAAAACATCCCTGTCCCAAATTTAATGTGGAGAAACAAATGTGGTTCTGGATCTGAACACGCTAGACCTGTCCTTCACTGTTCATAGAGGACATGGTCAACACAGATATTGTGTTGGGAAGTTTGGTTGGCCACCACATTTTAATATTGTATTTATTAATATTCCTTTATTTTGATAAGTAGTCACATTGAGATAGTCTGCAATACAATTTCTCAATAAAACAGCTGTGCCGCAGACCCCACTAAGACTACATGATCCAACTTTAAAATGCTTTGCAGTTCATCCCAAGTGAATGGAGCCCAATAACTAAAAGCAGCTTTGCTCAGGTTTGAGGAGACACAGGGAGCATCAAGGTCTTGAAATGTGTCGAGCTTAGTTTAAACAAGACTGTACAGTATATCAAGTGTATGGGAGAGGTTGAATGACAGAACATTTGACACATGAGAATGTGGGTCATTGCACATACAGTAGTTTGTCAGTCCATCTGCTATGTAGGCCATGAGTCATTGCCCTATACAGCACAGTGGAACAGTGTGTGTGTGTGTGTGTGTGTGTGTGTGTGTGTGTGTGTGTGTGTGTGTGTGTGTTCTCCTTGTGCCTCACACACTCGCACACACACACACACACACACACACACATACATCTTCATCAAGAGTCTGGCACACCTCAAGGACAATCAGCCGAGAGAGCTTGATGAACATAACATGATATATTGATTTCCTTCACATAACATTGGTGGACAGTGCCTCACATGCAGAGAAGTGTGTTCTGTTAGTGGTTTCCCATGATGCCATTTTTAAGTGAGGGGCAGCTATATGGCACTGGAGATATGTAAGGCCATTTGTTTACTAGTATGGGTCTGGTTGACCCACCCTCTGGTCCCTCTCCCCTGGCATGTGTACCCTGCGGTTGCTCTACACCTGAAACCACACACACCTGTCGCAGCTCAGAGGGTCAACCAGTTGAAATACCATAGCAACTATGCCAACGGTGTCCTTGCGTGCCACATTGCTGACGGCCAACTGACAATGGCTTTGAACCCGCACTCAAAGGAGCTGGCTTGCATTGTCAGCTTTTTCGTTCTCTCATTTGATATGAGAGAACAATGGCCGCCAGAACGTGTGTCATTTATAAATCGGATCATGTATTATTCTTCAGATCCTCTGCTGTAAAAGTGAGAGGCTTTGATCAGTCAATGTGGCGCTATTCATTGTCTCTATGTTTCCTTCCAAGAGGCTGATCTCCCTTCCTCCCTCCGTTGAATGTTGGCCTGCATTTCTCTATTGGCACCACAAGAGGCAGTAGTCGCAGCACACCAAAATCAACCGCCTACTCTCCACTGCACAAGTAGAGTAGCAGTGAAAGCAATGGACTCCCATGTGGGAGATCAGGGTTCAAGGCCCCGATGGGGATGATTTTATGGGACTATACTCCAAACCTCCACATGTTCATCCTACTTTTACCCCTTGCCTTATAGGTCAGATCCTGTCCCAGCCCCAACCCTTATTCAAACCCCAACCCACACTCCTTCCCTTATAGGTCAGATCCTATCCCAACCCCAACCCTTATTCTAACCCCAACCCACACTAGGGATTGGAAGAAGGACACCAAAATCAACCCGCTGATCTCCACTGCACAAGTAGAGTAGTGGTGAAAGCAATGGACTCCCGTGCGGGAGACCATGTTTCAAGGACCCGGTGGGGATGACTTTATGGGACTATACTCCAAACCTCCACAAGTTAATCCTTTCACTCCAACCTTTTTATCCCTTACCTTTGTCCAGAAACAGAAGTTGAACCAATTGTAGCAGAATAGCTAACGTTACAGGAATCATCAGTGTAATTGCTTTAGCCACTGATTAATGTTATGGAAGCTGCTGCTAGTTGTTGTGAGCTCATGAGCCAACTGGCTATCCCGCTCTTATTGTGCTGGATTAGCATTGGAAGCATTGGAACTGATGTGTCCAGGCGACAAGACCCATCTTCATTTATCAGACATTATTTCATGTCATTTCAATTCACAGCTATTTCAGTGGCATGACTAGCTTCCGTCCTACCAGTCCTGAACAGAAACAAGCCAGCCTCGCACATAAGCCAGGCTGGACCTGGCCTGGTTCCGTAGAGTGCTGGTTTCTGTTTCAATGTTGAGCACAGCAGGTACTGTAATTGCACCATACCACTCCACTTCGCTGGGGAATGAGATGTTACCAGCAATGTTGACTTTTTATGGTTCACCACAGTCAAAATAAATGTATCCATGGCCCTTGTGGAGACAAGGTTCGGAATATGAATAAAATCATCTTAAAGACCAGGGGGAAAGGCAAAATAAATGCCGTAGTAACATTTAGGAAAACGTGTTGTGTCATTCGTTGCAGCTTTTATAGCAAAAATGCCATGGTGCCTTGGCCAACTGAACTGATTTGTGTCTTGAGCGTGACAATCTTGAGTGAGGTAATGCAAGATATTTTGCTGCTGTTTTTGGACTCTGTTGGTGACACATTTTTGTCACACTGTTAAATTTGTTGCCTTTCGAAGTTCATTGAAAACATCCTACGTTTGTTAATCATTATAACTGGTGCAATGACATCATTTCATTTGTTGTAATGGAATGTGTGTGGAATGCCTGCACATAAACACAAAACACAGACTGCTTCACTGCTGGCGGAGGTTGTCCATTTGGGGGAGAGAGAAGCGTCTGTACTGGGGAAGTCTTACCCTGTTTGTTCTGGGTGGTGAATAACTGATCATCACGGTATTTTCTAGAAGGACACGTTGCTCTGCTTTATCGCCTGTAAAGCCTGGTATAATTCACCTGTCAAACCAATATCAACATCTCAGAGAAAAGGATGTTTTATTGAGGTGACAGGTTTTATTTTCATTGAAGGATTGCCTGTTGGCTCTCAGTGCAAGGCTCGACTTTCAGAATATCGTGAGAAGGCAAACGACCACTGGGAAGCGGTTTTAATGATGTTTTCATTTCTTCAGACTCAAGTTTGGTGGAAGGCTCATATTTTTGGTCTCTCTGGCCCACAGCGTTGCCTATCCACTATGCCTCATGCTCTTACTTTGATACTTGAGTTGGCTGCAGTTGGGCTTGGCTTCCAAGATTTACTGTGACTTTTAGTAACTTCCACAAGGGATCGGTCCATTTATCTTAAGCCATAATAAACAGATTGTGAGCTAATTCTGGATGGTAGGGGGTCCAGAATCTAGCATTGTTAGACAGTCCCAGACATGCAGGCCGTGGAGTCTCAGTTGGGCTGTCAGCCAGAAAATGTCAGCCAGGAAAGATGACACGGCTTCCCGAACACGAGCATAAGATTTTGGATGAAAAGATAATAGTTGTGTGGACACACATGGTTTGTCTGTGGCCAAGGGTGGTGGAACGGTTATGTGAGGATGCATGTTTTTATTGTTGTTGTTTTTTTAAAATTATATTAACTGCATGGAGAGATAAAGATCATTATACAAAGACCTAGAGCAGATACTGGGCACAAGTGAAGCAATGCACACAGTGCCAATACATTGTTGTTGTTTGTTTAGTTGTTTATGTATTTATTTGTTCAGGAAGAACTCCCTGAGAGCCAATGTTTGCAAAGAAACATGAAGTGTATGAATAGTTGTGTTATATGAGTAGTGTCAAATGAATAACTCCCTTCTCCTGGTCGAATCATATTTGTAGTTCTCTATAGGGGTATCACGTTTCTCAAATCCACAATTTGATTTGATTTGATTAGAGATTTTAAGTTCACTTTTCGATTTTCTTTATTTATTCCTCCGAGCAGGGAGGAAGTTCAGTATATCCTGATCTTTTTGGGACTCGGGAAATGAATTGAACTGATTACAACTAAGTGTCACAAGATGAACAAATTATCGTGAATTATGGGATTTGGGGCATTATTGATTGTACAGTACATCATTCAGAGGGCAAAATTATCGTAAAAATACATCTGGCAATGCCGTTTGTTCCCGATTTCAGTCTCAGCAACGAGGCTACTAGTACACAATACCTTACATAGGATAACGTTCTCTCTTGGTCGTCCTCGGATGAACTCTCCCTTCAGCAGCATTTCCTCCATGCATGCACCAGCACCAAAACGGTCCAATTCCAATGTATAAGCGCCTTGAATACTACAAACTAGCTTGACTATTATTCAAACAAAAACCTATACCTTCCCCAACTAGCCTGGCTCAAATGAAAACATAGCTACCTTATGGGTGATGGTTAAAGAGACCAGCATGACTTCTTGTTTACTTTTTACCCACATCACATGATTTGTTGGGACACAGGCAGGGAGAAAAAAAATAATGTGAGAATTGAATCCAGATCCTACTTTTGATTTCGATAATAAAAATCGAACTCCCATTTCAAACAATTTTCAATTTAAAATCGAAATTGTGACACCCTTAGTTCCCTGACAAAGGAACGGTACAAAACATGAACACCATAGGGCAGCCAGTTCAAACCTGATGACAAACAAGCAAATCAAAGTCATTTCCCTTCCCAAAATACCTAGATTGCACTGCTGGTTGATAGGAAGCAAGCAGAGCATCTTTCCTCTCACTTCTCACATGGAAGTAATGGGGGCATTTATCAGCCTGAGTGACAGGAGGATGATCCTATGGCCATTGTGGTCCACCTGATTGGCTCTTGTTTGCAGTTAGCACCCACCCTTTCCTGCACATCTGCGTGAGAACAGAGATCTGTGTACTGGATCTGCTGGAACTAAATGTTTTCAAATCAAGATAATATTCCCCTATGCATAGCTGGCATGCTTCCCCCCCCCCCTCCCTCCCTACCTCCCTCCTTTCAAACTCTCTTTACTCCACACTCGGTCTCTTTCTGGCTTGCACTCAGTGTCTCTCTTATTTCGTCAACATTGCCTCTTTCCCCATCTGATGCATACAGAGTACACAGGTCCTTAAACCATAAATACGCTACACTGCACTTCATACTGCAGATGATAAGATGGTATACTACTACATTGTTGAAGACAGGTCTATTATGCATTAAAATGCTCCAGAGCCCCCTTAACAGTCAAACCAAATTGTTGGCCTCTCCCTCCACTTACCGTCCTCTTCTTTCTCTGTCTTTGAATTTCATTTAATTACATACTGTCGGAAAATATATCAAATCCTTTAAAGGACTCATTTTGTGAATGACGAGCATGTTCGCCTGGAGTGAACCTCAAAAGCTTGTTGTACTTTGGTGAGTCCTGTAATGACCTGTCTATGACAGACTAAGCCACAGTTGGATGGTCTACTGTATGTGGGCCTCTCAAGAAGTGTCAGGTTTCATAAGAACTCTGAAAAACAGTTTAATGGACAATCGACTGTAGTATATGAGTGTTTTGCCTTTTTCGCTCAGGGGTATCAAAATATCAACATACCATTGAATTAAATCCAGAGATCTTTTCTAGTTGGTATTGCTTAGATGTTCAGGGAATTGTTTGTTATTATAGCAACGTCATACACATACATAACTAAACCCTTCATTGAATCATTGTATTTACTCACCGTTGCTCAACTCCAAACACCTGGATTAATATGGCCCAGAACAAGAAAGGGACTCAGGCTGTGTTAGTGCCTCTGAACGGCATGTATGCCAAGAAACTTGGACAGAACACAGAGCTTTCTCTTCACATGCCGTCAAAACAGTCAACACATCATGTGTGCTTTCAGTGGAGCATTAGCAGGTTGGTGGTTCATTACGTCGATGATGTAGGCCTGGAATTAAGGTCCATTCTCTGCACACTGTGCACTGTGACCAACCAAGGCTTTCATTAACAAATATACTGCATGCAAATGTGTCCTACATCACAGATACTGTAGATAGACAGGTATTAGAAGGATGTGTTTGTCATTACAGTAATAGTGTAGTCATTACAGTAATCTTGGAAAAATAGTTTGTCAATAGTAGATTGTTTTGTTGTTGTTTTGATGTTGTTGGATTGTTTTTTTTACATACAGTATGCTTACTGTAGCAGAGAGTTGAAGCTAAGATGGATCTCAGCAGATTAAAGGGGAAACTGGATCTGGAAATAGCTGGATACATGCCAGGGATATTTTTTTTGGCTCTCTTCATGTGAGACCACACAAACTAACGCTTGCAAAAACAGTCCAGTGCACTATCTGGCAGTGTCAGGTGTTGATTGTGTTAAACCTGGGTTTTGTGCCAAAAGACAGGTTTTCTCATCGCTGCAGGACTGATCTAGCAGGCTGCACACAATAACACACACACTCACACACACACACACACACACATACACACACACGCACACACACACACGCACACACACACACACACACACACTCCCTCCTCCCACATAGGCCCCTAGGGCTTTTGTAAGCAATACCGACAAGAGCGCTTCCCTTATCTGAGAAGCCGCCACAGGAAAATCCCAGGATGTGGCCTCTCCCCCGCTGCTCTGTCCACTCTAGTCACGCTAGTTTTTTAGGGGGTAGGGGCCCCCGAGCCCCCCCCCCGCCTCCTCTTCTTGGCAAGAGCTCACACACTACTTACACAAACACTCACACACACACACACGCACACACATACACAGAATCAGACAGACACAGACCGAGTAAATATAAACACACTTACTCAAAGTCACACATTAACAAACGCACATTAGAGACGCACATTAAAAAGCACACATGCACGATCACACACACACACTCATGCACAGACACACAAACACACACACACACAAACATAGTAATTCAGTTAAATATAGCCTCACATCAGACCACAAACTTCAGACAAAATCCTGACCCAATTAAAAACTCTTACGACCTACGTACAGCCTTTGAAATCACACTCAGATAAACAAAGAGACAGACAAACACATCACACACACACACACACACACACACACATATACACACACACACACACGTGCGCTCTGTCTCTCTCTCTTGCTAAAAAATAATAACTGCATGCAAATCCAAGCCCCAAATCTGGCACACCCCCCTAGGTTTTTTTCTTCTTCTCTCTGCTCCATGATCGCGTGAGGAGGTCGGCCCCTTAGCGGCACTGTGTTTGTTTTCATTCTGCTTTTTCTTTCCCAGTGGTGAATTGTGCATTGTGTTCTTCGGCCAGAGCCCCCCCCCCCCACACACACACACACACACACCGCTTTCCGTTGTTAGCTGCTGCTGTTTATTGCACTGTTATGTGCAGCCTTGCCGTTTGCTCTCAGCTCTCCTGTGCTCCGGCCTGCGTGTCCCAGTGGTTGGAGGCAGGTACCGAGATGGAGGTGGAGATCCTGAGGCTCAGGGTGGGCGGGGGGGTCTCACCATCCCAGCGGACGGGCCACGCTGACGGGCCACGCTGACGGGCAGGGCCGTCTGGGGGTCGAGGGGAGCAGGAGAACGGAGAAAAAAAAACAAAGAAAGTACCTAATGTTCTTCCTTTAAAACAGCAATACTGGCACGGTGGTGGTGATTCACTTAGGCCTGCATCTCGGTTCCTCTCTCTGTCTCTCTCTTTTCTATGTATCTATCTCTCCGTCTCTCTATCTCCCACTTTCTCTATCTCACTCTTTCTTAATCTGTCTCTATTTCCCCCTCTCTCTCTTTCTCTCTCCCTCACCTCTCTCCCTCTCTCTCTCCACCTCTCTTTTTCTCTCTCTCTCTCTCTCCCCTCCCTGTCTCTCTCGCTCCCTCTCTCTCTCTCACTCCCTCTCTCTCTGTCTCTTTCTCTGTCTCTTTCTCTGTGTGTGAAGCTGCTCTGCAGGTCAGAACCTGCTCTGCAACCTACAGTATGATGCACCCCCGCTCCCACATGAGGGGGAAACAAAAGCTCCATTCACCTGCAAGTATTTACTCTCTCTGAGCTCTAGAGATTGGGTGGGCTCAGTGTGTGTGTGTGTGTGTGTGTGTGTGTGTGTGTGTGTGTGTGTGTGTGTGCGTGCGTGCGTGCGTGTGCAGTGTATATAGACCATTTTACTGTTGGTAAACAATTAAGTGTGCGCATGCATTTTGGCAACAAAAGAATGAACCATGGATGCGCAACACTCGTTGCCACCAGGTGCATCAATCAAATGCATCGATTCTATTGACAGGTGTCATTACAGCGATGCGTGCGCAATTTCAAAACAGGATGATGACGTTGCACAGAAAAAGGTATATAGGGTCGTCAATAAGCTTCCTGGTTTACAGTGTTACAAGCTAGTGAGCCCCCTAGTGGAAGAAGTCGGTGCAGCTGAAAGGGGTTGGTCAAACTACAGTATCATTCCAGAGGTACAGTATGGTTCTCTTAAAGCCAGAGACATGAGGTTCATGAGCTCTTTGGAAGGCATTGGCTGATAAATTCTTTGGAAGGCTGATAGTCTTCATGTTTAAGTGCACTATCAACCACGTAGACTGAAGAATGTAAGACCCTGGAACCGCATGCAAAGCACGAGGCATCTGTTAAAATTACACTTAAACAAAAAACCTTCTGGCCAACCAAACTGGAGAGACAGCATCACCACATCACACCACCGTTAGGCATCCCAAGAACAATGCAGCTTGTTCCAGTGGTCAGACCTCCTCCTCTGGGGCAGAAACAGAGAGCCTCGACCCTGCTGATGGAGACAAAACCAGCCAGAAGGCCCCCAAAGCCAAAACAAACAGACATACTGCATGACAGTAGGTGAGCTTGGCAAAGGCCCTCACACCCCTCAGACATGTCAAATGCTGTGCAGTAATAATAAAGTTGACTGGATTCTCCCTGCTGACGCTCTCCCAGGGTGCAGCTACCGCCATTAATAACATCACCCCTAGGATCCCAGCCCACTCCTTGAGAGAGAAACACAGATTTTAGTTTGTTTATTTTTCAGAACACCTTTGCCAGAGCTGAAAGACTAATGCATGCGTTTACCAGTAGCAGGTTGGATTACTGTAACACTCTCCTATCTGGTCTACCAAAGAAAGCTATTAGTCAACTCCAAATGGTAGAAAATTCTGCAGTGTGTGTCCTCACTAAGACCAGAAGGAGGGCTCACATCACACCAGTCTTAGCCATAGATAGACACCTCATACGTCTTTACTGTATGTCTGGATGGTACAGCACATGTTGGATCCTCTCAGTAGCAAACACAACTCTGATTCCCTGAGGGCTTGGTTTACAGCAGTTTACTGTAATTACCTTGGAGTTCAGTTTTCATCGTGGACAATTATTCATTTTTGGTGATGCGTTCTGCTTTGAATACGTAAATTCTTGGCATGATCATGCTTTTCCACAGGCAAAACGCAATGAAATCACACTCTGTTTAATCTTTCTCCAATATTACTCTGCGTTTGAAGTGTATTACAAATATGCATTATTCATAATGCTAAGGGAGCAGCTGGTGTCCATCTGGTTCTCACAACACCCAAAACATCATTTTCTTAATGCAAAATAATGAAAAACATAGAGTTACAGTCTAAACAAGTATAGAAATAGTTAGAATTGGAGTGTTAGAATCTGATCTGTTTGTGTGTGCGTGCGTGCATGTTTCAACAGATGTGTGCAAATGGCCACCAACATTACATTATGTCATTTAGAGGAAGGGGGAAAAGTAGACTTTTCTGTATTCATCATGATTGATGGCATTTCCTCACAGCACCCTGATTCTCATTTAACCAGTGGCAAAGCTTCAAACCGGCACAGCGACAGCAGAGCGCTCTCTGGTGACGTCATCCATGCCAGTTGTTTCCACTCAGACCAATCCCAGTCCGTTTAGACCTCGTAGAAAGGAAGGAATAAGGAAGGGAGGAGGAATAACAGAGAGGGATTATTCTCTCCTGTGGAATCACATCAACACTAGTCTTAGTCCTCCCCTGTGCCTCAGAGAGAGAGAGAGAGAGAGAGAGAGAAAAGGAGAGAGGGGTAGAGTGGAAGAGAATGAGGAGGAGGGTGGGGATGGGGGGATTGTGGAGTTGGTCAATAGGGAGAGTTTGAGTGGAGAGGACAGGTCAGTGAAGGACGTATCAGACAGTAATGGGAAAAAACAAGCGGGTGACCGAAGAGTGATGGATGATTGACAGATGTGAGAGGGGAGGGAGGGAGTGCAGAAGGGGGTGTCAGCAGAGCAGATGAGAGGAGTGAGTGGAGGCTGGAGGAGTGAAGGTTGGGTGAAGGGCAGAATGGGTGGCGGTGGCCAGAATGTAAAAGAAAGGAATGAAGGATGCTTTGAAGTGAGGAGGAGAAGTTGAGAAGGAGCTGGTATTTTGTTAAAAGCTCCCAAAACGAGTCCAACTGAAAAAAGCGAAGCCTGGCTGAGGATTCAGTCAAGTGTATAAACTCAGAGTGAAAGTGGAACCATCCAAAACCCTGACGCTTTATTCTTGCGTGTGCTGATGGGAACTTGTTTTTGCTCTGTCTCCCCTCCTTCCTCCCTACCTCTCCCTGTCCACTCCCTTCTCCTCTTTGCAGCAACCATGAACAAGAACAGTGTCACGTTCCCGGGTGGGAATGGCCTGAGCATGGTTGGGAATGGGATGGACCCCAAGATCATCTCAGAAGGAGACATGTTGCTCCAGGTACCAGAGAATAACACAATCCACTTCAGGACAAAGCAAAGCCTGGAAGAATAATACAGTTTTACAGAACACAGTTGTGATGCATCATAACTTGTCATAGGTGTATAATAACCCTTCATGATGTCATTATGCTAGCTTTCACTCTTTTGTCTGTTTACTCAAATTGCTGATAGGACAAAAGTAAAGATTGTAATAGTGAAACATGATTATAAGTATGTCATATTTGCCTATGATGGGTTATAATACACAATAATGTAATATTAATGTTGGCTCTTGAGAGAAAGATCAAGACTCAAAGACAGATGGATTTACAGACTTGAGATGACGCCTGTGTAAATAGAGTCAGGTGTTGTTGGTTTGTCGGTTAATCCAGTTGTTCCCAGACCATCATTCAGGAGGTTGTGACAGGTGAAACAATTTGTCCTGTCGTTATTTGTCCACAACTGGTCACGGTTTACTTCACTAAACAAAATGTACACTCTACCTTGTGCTCGGCACAGTGTTACCTCACCCTCACACGTCAGGTATATTTTCATGCCGAGCGCTGACTGGTTTTGGTTTCTTGTCTCACGACTGAGCTTGTTGTGATCACCAGCGTGCAGGAGACCTGCCGAGGTAGAGCCCAATCTGGCAACCTGGGCGAGTAGTACACAGGCTGCCAAAACTACCAATTGAACAAAATGTGCTCCTGCCTGCAGTGCTGTCATTGACGTGTTTGTTTATGTTGCTCACAGCTCAAGTGCTTGTGTGTTTATGTGGTCATGATTTCACTGTGTTGTATTTCCAGGCTCTGAATGGCTTTGTGCTGGTGGTATCTGCAGAGGGGTATGTGTTTTATTCCTCCCCCACCATCCAAGAATACCTTGGCTTCCATCAGGTGAGACACACACCCTCATTCATCACAACTCAACACAGTAGTGTTATCAAATACCAGATCAATCACTCAACACCCCCACCCCCCTTTCAACTTTCACCACTAACGGTCTTTACATAGTATAAGCCCAACTGAAAAGGGACAATTATTTTGATTCACCAATATTGATGTGGAGCTCCACATGCAGAGCACTTGAAATGAGGAAATGGATTTCCATGGAGAAGCATGGCAGTTTAGGCATTAAATGGATGTAGCAGGCTTTTGTTGAATTCATGCCTGAGATGACCCAGCCCCTCTGAGAGGCAAGAAAGAGACAGAGAGAGAGAGAGAGAGAGAGAGAGTGAGAAAAAGAGAGCCAAGGGCAACATTTGTTGTTAATCAGCAGGAACAATGCCCTATCTTTGCTGGAGAGCACAGCCCAGTGCATAACTCGGCACACATCCACATTTTATCCCCAATTATCCTCAAAGCTCCTCACCCACCTGTTACCTAACCCAAATAGTCAATTGTTGCAGGAGAGATCCTGTAGCAAAATATGGAGCTAAGCTTCTTCTAGCTCACAGTATTAATTATACATAGACTGCCTCTTAATTGTAACTGTCTTCCCCCCAGACTAAGGGAGTTTCCATCGTTGTACAGTACTAGTCCACCATCTACCGTGGTACATCTATCGTGGAACATGTGTTTTCTATCATTCATGCTCTTGGTCATTATCTGTATTTCATACTGTTGCAAGTCTTTGATCTGCTGTCACTGAACTGTGTTGTACCAGAAACTCATAACATCAGACAAGATTTTGAAACAAGAGTGAGGAAACATAATATATGTCCGACCTGACTGGCTGGCTGTAACCAAGTCGCTTGGAATGACTTCCTGTTCCTGTTACAATCACTCTCAAAATGGCTGCCTTTAAAGTCATCAAACGTGGTTCAAGGTTGCTCATCCAACCAGGCTAGACAGGACTTCTTTTGGGTACTGATAGGTGATGAGACAGAGATTTGTCCCGCCTCCCTGCTATGCAGCCTATTAGATGCATCTGCCTCTGATAGCTGTCATCGTCCATCAAAGGTTCAACTGGACTCTCGTCAACCAATCCCCGACTGGCTTGGAGATTGAGTGGTTGTGCGTGGACGTTGGCGGCTTTTTAATCGTCAACGTCTACAAGCCTACACCCTCGCGAATCACACCAGTGCATCTCCCAGTCTTCCTTCCCTCACCCCTGCCTCTATACTGGCGACTTAAATTGCCAGCGCGAGGACTGGGGGTACAGCACCAACACATCCGACGGAGAAAACCTGGCTGCTTGGGCAGCTAACAACAGCCTTGCCCTGTTGTACGATCCAAAGGGCGCAGCCAGCTTTGTCTCAGGTCGCTGTAAAACTGGGACGAATACTGACTTGGCATTCGCGAGCGTCAGCGTTGATAACTGGCTCCCTGATAGACGTGTGCTAGGAAAGTTCCCGAGGTCCCAACATCGACCATCGCTGATTACCATGCCTTTGGTATGAGCGAGCCGGTGAAGCGATGGAACTTCTGAAAGGACAACTGGAAACGCTACTGCCTCCTTACCCATAGATCCACGAGGTGCCTCCCACCACCTAACACCTACAACGTGGACGAGGCGTACCGGGAACTCTGCGGCATACTGGTGAAAGCGGCCAAAAATCCATCCCACGCGGACGTCGCAATAGTTACAAACCATGTTGGGATGCGGAGTGTGAGAGTCTCTACTGTGCCTTCCTCCGCCCCCCCCCCTACCCCCCCCCTGGAGCTGAGTCAGACAGACTTGCCTCAGCCTTGATGTCTAGACTCAGCCGAAGGAGACAAGAGTGCTGGGAAGAGGCCATTAACTCCTTCAACTTCTCACACTCCAGCCGCAAGGCATGGATCATCCTTAACAATCTCACTGGTAGGTCTAGACACTCCCCCCGTCACTGCCCCATCTCTGCAAACAATATTGCATCACAATTTGTGAAAAGTGGGACAAACGAGGGCAAAGACCGCAAATCGTCACATCTTGTGGCAAAAGAAGTGTCTGACCTCTGGAAGGCCACAACTCCCAGCGGCGGTAACATCTCCGGTGAATTCACACCGGAGGGGTTCGCTGCTGCCCTCCAGCATGTAAAGCCAGGGAAAACTCCGGGGCCTGATTCTATCTGCCCGGACCTTATACTCCATGCTGCGCTGCCTTGAAGTCCTGGTTAAGAGCATTCCTCTCTTCCTGCTTACGCCAACTCAAGATCCCCAAAATCTGGAGAAGTGCCCTAGTTGTCGCGATCCCTAAGCCGAACAAGCTGAAGGGGACCCCAAGAGTTACTGCCCCATCTCTCTGTTATGTATCCCCTTCAAGATCCTCGAGTGTCTCATCTATGCCTGTGTCGAACCAATCATCGACCCGCTGCTCCCACAGGAGCAGGCCAGGTTCCGATGCGGGAGATCAACCGTAGACCAAGTAACTGTGATGACTCAAGACATCGAGGACATTTTTTCGTCTAAAAAGAAGGCTGGAGCCATCTTTATAGACCTGACGGCTGTCTACGACACCGTATGGCACTGCAGCCTCACCTGCAAGCTGCTCCGCCTGCTGCCGGACAGGCACATGGTCAGCATGATCATGGAGCTTGTCCAAAACCGCAGCTTCACCCTCACCACCGGTAGCAGACAGCGAAGCAGGTTGCGATGCATTAAGAACGGTGTCCCCCAGGGATCTGTCCTGGCCCCCCTCCTTTATAACATCTACACCTACGACCTGCCGACCACAGTCTCCAAGAAGTATGCTTATGCAGTCGACCTTGCGCTGGTGTACTCAGCTGGAGACTGGCAGGCCATGGAGGAGACACTCAGTCAGGACATGCAGACACTAGCGGCATATCTCTGGACATAGAATATATTCATTGTCTACTCTAATTCACTCTAATGTCTACTCTAATGCCGCTGCAGAAAGGACTAGCCTTTACATGGTAAGCGCCCCAGCCCATTGGGCACCCCGGTTCAGCTGTGATGAGGTTGGCTGACTGTATAGTCCCGTGTTTTTCCCCCACAGTCAGACGTGATCCACCAGAGTGTGTTCGAGCTCATTCACACAGACGACCGCTCCATGTTCAGAAGGCAGCTCCACTTCGCCCTGAACCCCAAACCCTTCAGCACTGAGCAGGGAGGAGATGGTGAGTAATCTGAGAGAAGCTGTGGTGTCAAAAACGGTCAAGTTGAGTCAATAATTGAGTGAAATTGTCAATAACATGCCGAATATATGCATGCAATTTCTGCAATCACTCCCAAACCATCCAATGTTGAATCCGGGGTTCATGTTATTGGTGAAAAGCTCCTGGCTCAGGAACCTTTTCTCCTCTCTTTCTCCTGTCCAGGTATGCAAAGCAGCAGTGACATCACCAGGAACATTGTGAGCTACAACCCAGAGCAGCTCCCCCCTGAGAACTCCTCCTTCCTGGAGAGAAGCTTCGTCTGTCGCTTCCGCTGCCTCCTGGACAACTCCTCTGGCTTCCTGGTAGGTCGTGGTGACCCTTTCTACCAGTGTCTCTTTCTCGGTCGGTTTAGTGGCAACATCACTTCCTGAATCTCACTCTTTCCGCCGTCCGTACCTCTCCTTCATTTAACAACTCTCACACTCTTTCCCAAGGCCCTGAACTTCCAGGGGAGGCTGAAATACCTTCACGGGCTGAGCATTATGGGAGAAGATGGGACACGAACCCAGTCCCAGCTGGCTCTGTTCACCATTGCCACACCTGTGCAGACCCCCTCCATCCTGGAGATCAGGAGCAAGACACTTATCTTCCAGACCAAGCATAAGCTGGACTTCACCCCCACAGGTGTTGACACCAGGTGATCCTCAAAAGTCCTCAAACTTAGGTTTCCTTCGAGCTACAACAATTAGTGCACTAATATTGCAACTTTAGTTTGATACACCATCAAAATCAAGGAATTTATGGCCCATGGAATTGAAAGCATTTATGTGTCTCTATTTCTCTTTTTTTCAGAGTTCCACATATTAAGATGTTTCCAACAATAACACATTTCTTTTTCTATGATCTCTCTGCAGGGGGAAAATTATTCTGGGCTATACAGAGATTGAATTGTGTATGCGTGGCTCTGGCTATCAGTTCATCCATGCAGCAGATATGATGTACTGCGCTGACCTACACCTCAAAAGTATGTCAGACTACTCTCCTTAACTTTGAACATTCACTTTTTAATCAATAGCTTCTGTCTGTCTGTTGGTGAAATTCCAAATGGGCTGAGTTGAAATGTCGGATTCTTACATGTCCTTTCTTGTTAACAGTGATTAAGACAGGAGAGACTGGCCTCACAGTGTTCAGACTGCTGACAAAGTCTGGGGCTTGGGTGTGGGTCCAGGCCAACGCCAAGCTGATCTACAAAGGAGGGAGACCTGACTTCATCATCGTACGGCAGAGAGCTCTCGTGTGAGTATCCGTCTCTGAACTTCCAATAACCACATCATTTAGTGACATCTCTTTTTCATATATATCACTGTCCTCTCATATTTAATCTTTACAATCTGTCTCTCAGTAATGCAGAGGGGGAGGAGCATCTTCGCCAGAGGAAGATGCATCTCCCATTCAACTTTGCCACCGGGGAGGCCCTCCTGTACGACACAGTCCCCACGTTGGATGCTAATGACTTCCAGTCCAATGGCATGACCCCCAGAATCCCCAAAATGGTGGACCCTAAAGAGGTGGACCCGCAGTCACTGCTGGGCTGCCTGCTCAAGCAGGACGAGTCTATCTATGCCCAGCCGGCAGAGGTCCAGCTTCCTGTGGACCTGGCCTTCATGGACAGCCGAGCCCTGGTCAATGTGCCCAGCAACCACTGGCAAGTCCTGGGATCGACGGCCGACGGCCCTTCGGGGGTGAAGCAGGAGGAGAAAGCAGGGGATGACTCAGTGGAGGCTATGATCGATGCCCTGGAGAAGATGGCACAGGCCAGCGACCTGTGCACAGCATTGCAGGAACTGGATGTAGACTCAGGTGAGATGAAGGACTGGGAGAACGCCCTCCTGAGGTTGAGCCAGGGCGGTTTGAATGGGGACTCCACGTTGCACCTGAACGACATCCTCACCAATGACATCTTCTTGTACGTGGAGGACGCCTTGTTCAAGGAGAGCGGGATCAGTGTTAGCCAACCGAGCTGTCAAGGGACAATGAACAATAATAATTGGGGGGAACTGTTCACTAATGCGCCAAGCCGAGACGCACGGCCATGTAAGAACCATCTACTGCAGAACCACGATTTCAACAATGCTCAAAGCCCCCCATTGAACAGTCTACATGCCCAGAGTCCAAACAGTGGACCGGTGGGCATGGTGGGGCAAGAGCCTAACCAATTATTCAGTGGCACCCAAAGACTGTCCCACTTTGGTCCCCAGATCCAGGAACTGGACCTGAACATCCCCACCCTCCAGCAAATGCAGCTTAATGACATTTTCACCCCATCAGTGGAACTCCCACAACTTAATCTCCCAGCTACCTCAGGCCAGAATGATTCGGTCACATTTGTCCCCCGCAGTTCGGGATCTTGTGTCCAGCCACCAGTCAGCCACATGGCATGTCCTCAGGGTATGGCTGGCCAACACGTATGTTGTAACACGTCGCACAAGCATGGCCCTCCCAATGGAATGCAGGCCCAAATGATAGTGAACAGGCAACCGCAGAACTCTGTTGGGCAATCCAGCAGCCATGTAGCACACAGTTTGCCGTCCTTGATCCCTTGCAATGGCTTCGCCTCGCCCCATATTGAACCTAGTGACCTTAACGTTCCCGGTGCCTTCCCAATGGCCTGCATGCAAGGAAGTGACCCATTTCAGAGAACACAGACAAACCACAGAGGCCAGCATTGGCCGCAGAGTCAGCACCAGAAGCTGCCTCCCAATGGCATCCTACATAATGGAAACAAACTCCCACCTGGCTGCCACAGTCAGCCTCCAGACACCCAAAAAGTCCTCACTGCAGGCCTCTGGCCACAGAACATTAACGGACTGTACCACACTCAGCAAGGGGGAGTGACTAGGGACCAGTCTGCTCTGTCCAGCAGCTGCATGTTTGAGAGCTGCTCACCATCCCTCCCCAACGACAGCCATGTGGATGGCACTGGGCAGGTTTCCCTTCTGTCTCTATGCCAGCAAAGGATTGACACCCCCCAGGATCAGAGTCCTTCCGCAGGGTCCTGCTACTTCCAGTGGGGGCACAGCGACCCGGTGGTGGGCACATCGGCCATCCCCCAGGACAATGTCAGTATCAGTCCGATGTCGCAACCTCTGATGCCCAATATGTCCTCACCAGAGGACCTCCTGGCTATGCAGCAGTACCAGACGTGCCAAGGACAGACACAGGTAAGGTACCATAGCCACATCAACCCAGCATTTTCAGATGTATGACTTTGGCTTTTATATTTCACTGAATGGAAAAAGCAGGGTATAATGTTCTTGAATAAGACAACATTATTAACAATTTCTTCAGCTGATGGTACAATTGTTTTTCCACTAGATCCCAAGCCACCCTGCAGACAGCAATGGATTGTTCTCCGTACCTCCAGCCATAGATGGAAACAAGTACTTTACTGACCAAAACCAAACTCACTGCTGTAACTTCTAAAGATGTATCCCAATCGACCTGAAAGAGAGCCGCAGAGGACAGAGAGAGAAGGAACAGAATTCCTTTGAACTGTATATCAGCATTCGGAAGGGAATTTATGGACTATGATTTTTTTTGGAGACACGTCTGTTGTGGCTAATCATTGTTGCCTTATTTTTTTCATGTTTGTCTTTTGTTACAGTGTAAAACCTGTACCTTCATCAACTTGTCTCTGAGACAGATGATGATGAGTATGAAGTATGGATCCTCTAGTGTATGTAGCCAATGGTTAAACATCAGATTTAGGTCATCTCAAATTCCCAAAGTCAAAAAAACATTATTTTTTTTGTTTTGTTTTTTACATTTGCCTTTTTGTGTCAGAAATCTGGGAAAAGACAAAAATAAGTATTTATATAACATTTGATAAGATAACATACACGCTAAAGTTGTGTATGCAATGTACAAATTTAATCTACAGTTTATCATTATATGAATATATATAATGTAAAACTATATTTGCATTTTGCAACTCCTTATATGTATATCTATATTAGCATAATACTGTGTGTGTGTATGTGTGCGTTTGTGTGTGTGTGTACACACAACGACGATGTTCAAAAATATATTAATAGGAAAAAACTTTCTACTGATTTCAACAAATGGTCTGCATTGCAGAGTGACTTACCATGCGTGTGCTTTGATATGTTACACCTTGTAATGCTAATTACCCAACCGTCATTACAATCTGTCCATATTTTGAGATGTAGTATATTGATGCTGAAGCATCCATAGTATTCCTCCTGTTTCATTATTCTTTGATGACTTTGCATTTTCTAAACATGTATTTTGGTTTATTCTAACATCAGAGCCAAATGCCCACTTGTTATACATTGCTATGTTCAACTGCTTGTGCTTTTATTCAGAAATAAAACGGTTGAGAGCACAGGTCTTATATTTACACTACAGGAGACTCAGGCAACCAAAGTCCGACAATTGTGAAACTCACAACCAAAGTCCAAAGATTGTGAAACTCTCAAAATGCCAAATGACTCAGCATAATTGACTGGATGGCGGTAACTTTGAGGTACCTGTTGTTTTCTGAGTTTTTGACTCCATGGCAGTTCCCTGGACGCCTCCTGTCATCACCCTCTGATTCTCTGCCTTGTTTCCCTCAGAGAGAATCTGAGGCTGAATCAATATTTGCCACTTTACCCATGACCGAGTTCTGCATTGTGCTTGTTTGAAAGGATTGGACAGGTAAAGCAACATGGTTTGAGGGGCTCGTCATTTCCTCATCATTGTCAGTATTTTCAGATTATTGAGACAGAGTACATCTAATATGGCTGAAAACATTTACGTTGGTGAATTAAATCAAGCAATTTGAAACGAGATTGTACCTCTATTGTGCCTTATGAGTGCTTGCTCTGAGCAGGACTATATGATGTACCACGTGCCAAGTTTCCAGAAGGCTCTTTTTTTCTCTCATCGATGCTGGCAAAGAATAAAAAGACGTTCTTATCTGCCCTTTCCTAAGTTATGGTTTTTTTCTCACATTATATGAATATACCTGTACATTTTTCTGCTTCTTTGTTATTGTCATGTTTTGTTATTGTATGGTCTTAAATGTTACTGTACATACTGTATACTACTCTTTGTAAACCATTTTTATCCACATAATTATATATTATTAAATATAGTGCACTTGTATTTAGCAGCATATAGTGTATGCCATTTCTTGTTGATATTTTTCTCAATTGTTCTTTTTCACATTAAAATATATGTTCAATGAGTGTCACATGTCCCTCTTCACTTGCTCTAAATAAATTTAAAAAAGTCCAGATACGTATCACAACTGCAATACCTGTACAGGCCACATGGGGGCTTAAAGGACTATTCTGCAGTTTTCAGATATTTTCCACAATGTAAACAATGCATTTGACAAAGAAAGACATTCAATCCTGGACTAGTGCATCCTCCATCCCCTCGCCCGTGCTGCATCTCTGCACTTGGTGATAGATGGATGATAATGACTCCTCCGTGAGAGACTTATGTAGGCTTAAGTGGTGTGATCATGGAGGTATAATATAAGTGGAGACAGCATTGAAAATGGCTGCCTATTAATTTCAATGAAAGTTGCTCACAGGTGCATGAAGCCATTTGACGTAGTGGCCAAAGCTTGTTATTGCAAGTCACATGACGGCATGTGGCCCAAAAGCCTTATTTCTACCTGAAATAGATTATAATAGATAGGGCTAGCAGGGGAAAACAACATTATTCTGGGTATCATTCAGCATCAGAGACCAAACCAAAAAACAATCACATTTTAACTCATTTACCTTTTTTATTTTTTGAAGCCATTAATACCTGTATCAAGCCGATTTTAGAAATATGCTGTGAACAAGCCTTGGGGACGCCGGGCGCATGTTCATGAGTCCTGTGAACTCGGCGGAAAACATGTCAACATAGGAAGACCCGCCCTACTCTGCCTCTGATTGGCTAGTCATGTAGTAATGTAATGTAATCTAGTAATGTTTATTGACATCGGCCTTTTAGCGATCAACCTGCTATATAAATTATCATGAAATGTGGTTACTTTAGGAAATAGTTGGAAAGATCCAGAGGGTAAGTGGGTCAATGTTGAATAACTAAGCTAAAATAATCGAATGTTACATTTCCTTATATTAACGTCAACCATATTTATACTGTAGCCTACACAGGCTAGGTAGCTATGCTAACATTACATTTGGAACTTTGAGATGTAATGTCATTTGTTCTGGTTGTGTCATCTTAAAGGTATAATATGTAATATGTGGATTATTTCCCCCATCTAGTGTCTAAAGATAAAAACTGCAACAACACAACATATTGGTTGCCAAAATGCCAGAGAATGCACTGTTTCAGTCATACTGTGATAATATCTTCACTCTGAGAGGAACATAACGTTACACTAATCAGTAATCACAATCAAGTATTTCAGAGTGCCATGTAATAAGTTACGTTAGATGCTGTAGTGTAGAGATGACGTTAGGTCTGGCTGTGCAGATTCCAAGAAAGATAACGATAGTTAGTTAGCTAGCTTACCGGTCTAGTAGAAAAGTAGCCAAGTCACCATGCGACTTTATCCCATGAAACTCCATAAACTTCGTCCAACGAGCAAAGGCTGGCCCGATATTTATCTGACTCTTGCTCCTTCTTCGGTCACTGAGCTTTTCAGATTCGTATCGCACGGTTCGCCGGGGCTCAGGCAGAGAAGCAGGATGACGAAACTCTGCCATTTTACCAAACGTTTAGCTGAAAAGAATGAGCGGAAAAGCTGCCGTTTTATAGTCGCACACACACTAACCAACATCTATAACGCTGCTAATTCATGGAAGCATAACGTTAGCTGGCTACTGCTCATCTCACAGTGGTGAAGCTAGAATAGTACCTGGCAACCCAGCGTGCAGTACCAACGCTGTAATACTATTGGCTGGTATGATATCAACAGAGTGTCATTGTCGGGCAGTCAAAATTTCATAATGTAATAATTTCAGACAAAATATATTTTTTTATGGAAAAGCAATACTTTTACTCTGCAGCCTTCACAAAGCCCTATGGATGTATTATTTTTGAAAAAATGTTGATTTTAATCCACATATTACATATTATACCTTTAAATATTGTATTCTTAATTCAGCCTCTTCAGTATTGCTCTCCTTCTCTCCGTGCGTCAACTGTCCCTTTCCTGTTATGTTCCTGTTATTCTTATTTCGAAGTTGATATTAACTCGGCTAGTATCCATTAAGAAAGGCCTACCATAGGTCAAACTATAGTATACTATCAAACCTGTTTGATTTGTATAATGTGAAGTCAAAACAGCGTTACAGTGTAGGCCTATTCCTTCCCCCCCCACCCCCAAAAGCCGTGCATTTTGTTGAGAAATAATACACATCCCTGCAGCCAATCAGAATCGAGTATTCACCCAGGCCATGGTATAACCAGGAATTAGTCACGGTATCGTTTTATGATGAAGAGCTCTGCTGTGGCAACGGGAGACAGCTGGGTTTGATGAGGTTTCCATGCCCTGCAGGTTGGCACACAATGATGTCAACCATGCCCATGATATCCACTCTCACATCAAAGCTGTTGGCGTCTGTAAAAGTAATAAAGTAATCCCTTTTGGTACTGTTTATAGAGCTCACCTATCCATACCTCCCTGACTGAGTCACTGGGGATATAAGATAAATCTCCCAACTTTATTTTCATTGTGATTTTTCCATGTTTGCGCAGAAGAATAGCCTACTACAGTAGGCCTAGTACATTGAAGGAGGCACACAAATGATTCATGTTGTGGTTGTTTTCAAGAGTTCATTTTGAAGTTCAGACCAATGTCAGCCACTGTGAAGCCACATGGGGGATTTGTCCTGACACACAACAAGCAAAAAGCAAAAACATGACAATGTCCAGAGGAACAGTTTCAAAGTAAATTGACGGTTTATTCCAGTCTCAAGATTTTACACAAAGAATAGAAAAAGAAAACACTTATAAAGCTCAAGGCTTTAAACAACAGGCTTGCAAACAAACAAAGGCTCTTTGTGTGTGTGGTCAAAAGACTGCTCCCATTACAGCCACGCCTTGATGACTCCACCTCTGGCTTAAATACTCTTCCAGCCTACAGAGGGGGCAAAAGCTCACGGGACAATTAGACCACACACATGAATCATAAAAGGCATAGAAGAAAAAATAAAATCATATTTTTGACTCCTACAATTCGGTTTCGGAAATGTCAATGGCAGAGTACCTTAAAACTCAGTGCATCATATTTTCCGAAGCTGTATGGGGAACCAAGCCACAGATTATTTTTTATTTTTTTTTAACCACAGTGCACAGTGCTAAGTTTAAAACCTCTTTTCCCTGGTCCAATTTCCAAACTAAGCAAAAGACTGTAAAGGAAGTAGAAAAAAGGAGCCCTCGTTTTCAAGGGTTGGCAAATGAAAAATAGCTTGCGTGCAAACATGAAATTATGCACAGCTGATTGTTAGACTGTGTGTGTGTGTGTGTGTGTGTGTGTGTGTGTGTGTGTGTGTGTGTGTGTGTGTGTGCGTGTGTGTGTGTGTGTGTGTGTGTACGGCCTGAATGAGACTAGTTGAATGACTCAACATTGTCTACAATTGCATCATTTGGTCCAACTCAAACTAAGTCAGGATCAACTTTCTTAACTAGTGATCTTACAGTGGGCCTGGCGTGCTGTGCCTCATCATGATGGTGGAGGGTTGACTACTTTCTGGTGAGGAAGATACATCACATTAATTTCAGTCAGATCTGACTCATTTCAGTCAGGTCTGACATCATTGTGTTCACATTATTTGGTATCTCTAGGGCATGCATGTCTTCACAGTCATGGGCACAGCTGTGCCTAGCACGGTTTCCTCTGTTCAACCAATCACAGCCTCCAAATTGACTGGCTCCAGATTACAGTAGCACATTCATCACCGTTGGATATGTCCATGTCGAATATGATGGTGGTCGTTGGGCGAACACCAATCCAGAGCACCAAGCACAGCCTTACAGTACATGGTTGTCTCTACCAAATAGGCAGCCTCCAAGGCCAACAGAGAAAGTCTGGCCTTGACGCATTTTCATGAAAAAGAGCACAGCTTTTCCTTTCTGCTGCCCTGCCCATGTCTGAGCATGGAAAGCACATTCACGACTGTGGTGGAGCCTAGCCCCTGGGACGCCACTGTGTCTAAACAAACACAGAATCTCTCTTAGCCCCCCCCCCCCTCACACACACACACACACACACACACACAAACCCCCCCCCCTCCCACACACACACACACACACACACACACACGACCCCCCCCCCCACCACCCTCCCCAGCATTCAGACTCACAGGCAGACGAGCTTCTGCCATCCGTGTGGTTTTGTGTCATCTCCAGGTGTAAACAAACAAACAAACAGACAGACAGACAGGCACACATACACAATCTGATTTAATCCACTTTAAGTGAAGGCAAAGTCAAGGGGAATAGAAATATGTGTCATCATTGGGTTGTGCTTGCTTTAAGCCATGGGTATGAGTGACTCATTGGACAATCATGTGGTCGGCGGGTCTTGCGACAATATTTTTTTTGCATGTACTAAAGAATAAATTGGGGTGATCCTCATTGAGGGCATAATGGCCTGTTATAGAGAGAGCTCACTCAAATAGGCCACTGTCAAGACAATGGGAGCAAAAGGCACTGACTATGTATTGAGGAGCAGGCAAGGATGGTCTACATTTTCCTTGTGTAGAGGCTAGCCTCTCTTAATGGCCAGTTGTAGAGGTCGATATTCTCCTTGTGTAGAGGGCCCTAGCCTCTCTTAATGGCCAGTTGTAGAGGTTGATATTCTCCTTGTGTAGAGGGCCCTAGCCTCTCTTAATGGCCAGTTTTAGAGGTTGATATTATCCTTGTGTAGAGGGCCCTAGCCTCTCTTAATGGCCAGTTGTAGAGGTTGATATTATCGTTGTGTAGAGGGCCCTAGCCTCTCTTAATGGCCAGTTGTAGAGGTTGATATTATCGTTGTGTAGAGGGCCCTAGCCTCTCTTAATGGCCAGTTGTAGAGGTCGATATTCTCCTTGTGTAGAGGGCCCTAGCCTCTCTTAATGGCCAGTTGTAGCGGTTGATATTATCGTTGTGTAGAGGGCCCTAGCCTCTCTTAATGGCCAGTTGTAGAGGTTGATATTATCGTTGTGTAGAGGGCCCTAGCCTCTCTCGCCTTCATGCCACAGGATAGGTAGTGGCCCACAAAGCCTTAGGGGCTGTGGGTCACATGACAGGCTTTGCGTTATCAGATCATGTCTCCTACTGTAGGTATCTCCATTTGTCCACTGTGAGAAAACATTCAAACGAACACATAGCTAACGTGTATATTTCACCTTGGTCATGGTGCATTGCAGTTACCTACTGTAAATGCTGTTAAAGAGATGGGATATGAAATTATTCTTTTTTTAAAGGCTACAGTATACAAAAAAACAATAAAAACAATGTTAATACACAAATGAAAATGTTTGAAGTGGTATGGAACATAGCCTATTCCATAGGGGTCCAGCTATATCAATACTGTATAACAGCAGAGGAGAATAAACAAATGAATGGTTCAGTGCATCTGAGCACAGAGGTGCGCTTGTGAATTCGTCTGTTTTCATTATTTAAAAGTCTAACCCCTGACCCATATAAAGCAAAGGCCACTTATAGGCTCAACTTAAACCGCTACCCCCTCATCTGCATGCTGATTGGACGAAAATGATCTCTCGGGGACGCGCAACCATCACGTGTTTCCAGGAGGTTTCCCCGCAGACCCCTGTTTGCAGCTGCGCGAGCTCGCCCAGGTTTCTCTAATGGGAATGCGCGTGCCCGAGCCAGGCGCGCTAATTGGAAATAGCTGATGTTTGTGCGTTGCATATAGATAATGCACTTTTTTAGTACAATGATCCAAATAACTTTTTTATAATCGCACGTAGGCCTACAACATAACAAACTGATTGGGCAAGGATGGATACGTTTTTATCTATTATGCAAGGAGACTGCGCCTCACGCACGGGAATCACAGATCTAGATCATCACGATTGTTGACCAAGAGGACTATAGTTGGTTGTATAATTACGGAGTATTCGTGTATCAGCTTTGTAAATGTTAAACATTTCAGAGGACACTACAACTAGACTTTTATTAAACGCAATTTTATCTGATAGCGGAAAGCGCAACGATCCTACAGCATATGCATTCATAGAATCTATATGGCATTTTGCATTTCTGGGTCATGATGGAGGTATATATTGTAAGCTATAGCCATACATTTTCCTATTCGTTTTGAAGGTTGTGGACTGTAGTTAAAGTGTTTGAGGATTAGTTCAGAACAGTTCTGCTGGTCTGTATCTGTAGTTGGGAAGGAGTGCGCGCCGACATATTTGGAGGAATCGTCTCTTTTTTTAAGAAGAAAAAAAAGGACATATCATGTATGCTGGACGTAAGAGGAGAAAACCGGTCCAGAGAGCGTAAGTTGACTTTTATTCAATTTTTAGTTATATATATCTATCATTTTGGGTTAAATAATAGGGCCTATCAATAGTAGGATTGTGGCTCCACCATCCAAGCGCCTTATGTAACTCTGCCATCCCATGACAACTAAAAAGTTGTCGATTTATTATTACTGCAGTATATTTAAAAGTGTGGGTGTTTTTGATATCGTGTAACATTAAGATACAGAAGGAAGGAGGATGGCGCACTGTCTGAGCAGATTGCAATAGTGCACAAATAATGTCTCTCAGGCATTTTTGACACGAACGGTAAAAAAAAGAAGTCAAAATAAATTTTCGTTAGGCCTATTTACAATAATGATTGTACCAAGCTGACTGTAAAGAAGACTGCAGCAGAATGAATGTGCTTCAGGCTATAGGACAGGAGGCTAGAACCAAGCCTTCATATTACTTATTTACAATTCAGTTCATTGCATGAAAAATAAATTGCATTTATATCGTTTTGATATATAACATTTGTTGATATCTTGTAATTATACATACTGTAGCCACAATAGGCTGCGCCATTGATGACAACAACACGCCCTTTCATTGATAGAAACCATTTCATGTTTGATAGAAACCAATGGCCAATGGAACAATTCCCACTGTTTGAACAGGGGCACAGGTGCATGTTGATATTTGAAAGCAAATTCAATTTGCCCCTGCTTGAGTGCAAATTGATTTGAAACCAGCTATGCAGATGAAATTCCATTCATGCAAAGATAAATAGCTTAAAAAAATAATAGGCTTAATAACACTAGGCTGATGATTAAGATTATGAGATAATTGAAATACTACTGAAAGCAAACATAAGAGAATTATTATTAGTATTACTACTAGGCTACTATTAACAATATCTATAATTTGTTGTGATTATTGTGATGTAGTTAGTGTTATTTTTGCGGTTATAATTATTATTATTATTATTAGTAGTAGTAGTAGTAGTAGTAGTAGTAGTAGTAGTATTCTTATTGTTATTAGTATAGGCTACGTATTATTATTATTATTATTATTATTATTAGAAATGTGAATAATAATAAGCCTCTTTGGTCAGGTGTAATAATCTCGACATATCACAATGCCTTATATTTGTTCATATTATACATGTTATTAGCAAAGTTTAACTGACAAAATATGTGCTCCATTCACAGGAGTCAAGATTCACAAGTTATCATAAATGCTATGAAATGTATTGCAATGGATATAATTCATCCCAAAATTGTAATGATTTCATTATTATAACGCTGATAATGGTAGCTAGCTTTGATGCTTATAATGATAAGGTGATGATTGATAGCATGTAAATGTTCAGATCCACCCTTCTCTCTCAGGGTGAAGCAGCCCCCTGTCGAAGGGGCCAAGTCCAACCCGTCCAAACGGCACCGGGACCGTCTGAATGGGGAGCTGGAGAGGCTCGCCAGCCTCCTCCCCTTCCCAGAGGAGGTGACCTCTAGTCTGGACAAACTCTCCATCCTCCGCCTTAGTGTCAGCTACCTCCGAGCCAAGAACTTCTTCACAGGTGAATAGATCATGGTGCATTGTAGATGTCAAACAATCAAATCAATCAATCAAAGCTTTATTTGTATAGCGCATTTCATACCCAAAGGCAACACAATGCGTTTTACAGAGAACAAGGGAGGTGGGCATATGACCCACCCCTACATATTCCAGATGTATCAATTTGTGTAGTGGGCTGCAGTTGAAAGGTCTTGCTGCTACTACCTTATGTGCCAAAATGTTTTCTTTAAAATGATTTCCATCGATGAAGAGAATCAGTATTTGGGACGAGCGGTAGTGCTGGGGCTTTGCTCTGTGACACACTGGCTTATAAAGAGCAGTCAAGACGGTCCCTGGAAGTGTTCTGAGAACGTCACAACATGGAGCTGCTTCCTCTCCCGTGTGGGGGCTGTGTTTCTGCACGCCTTCAGACACAGAACATTCAATCAGCAAGGACAGCACAGCCAGTCAGACAGCCAAACAGCCAGCCAGGCAACTAGCCAACCAGCCAACCAGCCAACCAACCAGCCAGCCAGCCAGCCAGTCAACCAGCCAGTCAGCCAGCCAGCCAGCCAACCAGACAGACAGACAGACAGACAGACAGACAGCCAACCAGCCAGCCAGCCAACCAGCCAGCCAGCCAGCCAGCCAGCCAACCAGCCAGCCAGCCAGCCAATCAGACAGACAGCCAACCAGCCAGTCAGACAGACAGACAGACAGACAGACAGACAGACAGACAGACAGACAGACAGACAGACAGACAGACAGACAGTCAACTAGCCAACCAGCCAACCAGCCAGCCAACCAGCCAGTCAGCCAACAGGCCTCCACAGAATTTCATTGTGGAGAAAGAAAGGGCCCTCAACATTTAATTAGGGTGCATGACATGCCTTCATTGGCTGATGAGAGAATATAGGCCTCCATTAAAATGCAGTGTGTGTGTGTGTGTGTGTGTGTGTGTGTGTGTGTGTGTGTGTGTGTGTGTGTGTGTGTGTGTGTGTGTGTGTGTGTGTGCGAGCGTGCGTGTGTGTGTGTGGGTGGGTGAAAGATTTGCATGCATGTGTCTGAATGTGGAGTTCTTCTCTCCTATGTGCGGCCGTAGAAGATGTTATTTTAAGCGCTGATCTTTAAAGGAGAATGCTGCAATGCGTCCGTCAGATGCTTTCGAGGCATGAATAATAGAGAGGAACCCCTAGAGTTTAAAGAATTTATGAAATGGAGGGAGAGCAATGTTTGTTTAAGGCCTTTTTGAAAGGGCTGTTTGGGGCGAGACAGACAGGAGGCAGGGCTGATGATAGGGCTGTGTTGGGGGGGAGATGTTAATGTGTGGTTTTTGCGGTGTTGGTGTGTTGGGGGGAGAGGTTAATGTGTGGTTTGGTGTTGGGGGGAGAGGTTAATGTGTGGTTTGGTGTTGGGGGGAGAGGTTAATGTGTGGTTTGGTGTTGGGGGAGAGGTTAATGTGTGGTTTGGTGTTGGGGGGAGAGGTTAATGTGTGGTTTGGTGTTGGGGGAGAGGTTAATGTGTGGTTTGGTGTTGGGGGGAGAGGTTAATGTGTGGTTTGGTGTTGGGGGGAGAGGTTAATGTGTGGTTTGGTGTTGGGGGGAGAGGTTAATGTGTGGTTTGGTGTTGGGGGAGAGGTTAATGTGTGGTTTGGTGTTGGGGGGAGAGGTTAATGTGTGGTTTGGTGTTGGGGGGGAGAGGTTAATGTGTGGTTTTTGCAGTGTTGGTGTGTTGGGGGGAGAGGGAGGCTTTAGGTACACATGCAGGAATATGATGTGGAATGGATGCAGATGTTCACAGGGTAGAGAGAGTCAACGCTGACCTCGGCCCATCAAACGGAAGAATATTTGGCTTTAATCTGTTTAAATGTAAATAATAAAAAGTCTGACTACCCCCTCAGTCCCTGGGGACCCCGGTGGGCGCAGTGGTCTCCCCAGATCCCCCAGGGGAGGGGCCTGTTGGGCCGCCACTCCCGAGGGTTGTTAGTTTCATTTCGGCGTGAGGGTCCACCGCGCTACGGCATCCCGCCTGGTCAGAGAGGTCATCCCGAGTCACGGTCAGAGAGAGAGAGAGTCAGGTGAAGCTCTCTCGCCCAGATTGCTGACCACAGCGATCAAACTGGATGAAATACATACAATAAATGTATAGATGATCAATCCAATGACTTCCTCAAGTAAAAAAGCTATAAGACCATCTATACCTTTAACACCGACTGACTCAGCAAACCATCCCAAAATGTTGCAGACCTCATATCACACGCCTGACAGGATCATTGTTGATCGTGCGCCTCAGTGCTGAGGCCACAGTGTAGTTTATAGCCAGGAACTCTAGTCTAACTGCATTAGCCTACTTCCTGGACGATTAGCGAGTATTTAACGAGGCTGTGCGCTACGTGCTTCCCAGTCTGTAAGTTACTACATCCTGGGATCACGGAGTCTCTTGCGTTCTGTGGTCATCAGCTCAGTGGGAAGACATACGTTGTTGTATGTAAACAGTGCAAACAAATGCAGTTGGGCATCTTGGGATTAGATGTGTTTGTAAGTGGGTGATCTGCAGAAGGGTGGCTTAGCTACATTCTAGTCCGTGTGTCTGTTTGGTCAGTCAGGGGCTCTGGAGCTACTAGGTAGCGCTGTGTGGTCCAGATGAGGATTAATAATCTGATTGTCTGAGTGAATTAGCCATATGCCACCAGGGGGAGGGAGGTGGGATGAAGCCAACTGTTGTTAGGAACACCTAAAAATTAGAATTTGCAATATTGTTTTTCCCATTTCTTTGTTTATCTTTTAACATGTGTGTGTTGTCCCCCAGTATGTGTACGTTTTGGCTGTGTGTGTGTGTGCGTGCATGTGTGTGTGTGCGTGTAATTAAATGTCTTGTACAAGTTGAACAAAGCCTGGTAGAGCCTGTTTAATCCCTTGGACTGTAACCTGGCCCATGTTAAACAAGCGCTCGCTGACAGGATTATCAGAGCCCACGTTCAGACCAGGTCGGATGGCGTGCAACCTCCTCATCCCCCAGAGAAATGGAAATGCCCGTGGATCTGGTCTCGGGTCATGAGCTCGGTGTGTGAATGTGTTCATATTGAGTATGTTGAATGAAGAATAACATACTCCTGCACACACTTTTTCTCTGCTTTTTAATCGGTCAACGTTTCGGTTCTGTCCTGATGAAGGTAGAAACCGAAACGTTGACCGATTAAAAAGCAGCAAAAAAGTGTGTGCGGGAGTATGTTATTCTTCATTTGACACTTTGAGACTGGACTTACTCCCAGAACCACAACAGTGTGAGAGTGTGCATGTTGATATTTTCTCTCATATTGAGTATGTTACCATGCCTGTGTCATGCTTACGGTATGAGACACTTCTTGTGAAGGCAGTGCTCTCTGGTACAGTAGCTGTGTTCTCAGGATGGAGGTGAAGCTCGATCACAGTCCTGCTGGTCATGTGTTCTCAGGATGGAGGTGTAGCTCGATCACAGTCCTGCTGGTCATGTTAAGACTCATTTCAGTAGCTGTGTTCTCAGGATGGAGGTGAAGCTCAGCCACAGTCCTGCTGGTCATGTTAAGACTCATTTCCGTAGCTGTGTTCTCAGGATGGAGGTGTTGCTAGGCCACAGTCCTGCTGGTCATGTTAAGACTCATTTCCGTAGCTGTGTTCTCAAGATGGAGGTGTCGCTAGGCCACAGTCCTGCTGGTCATGTTAAGACTCATTTCCTCACAGTGAAGCCAAACCTGCAGCATTGATGCTGCAAGACGCTGTTTTGTTTGTGATTGCCATGGATGATCCACTGTGGAGAGGTAATGCTATGGTTATTATTGGAGCCTATTGTGGAGCCTGTAAGTCTCTTCTCTGGTGTGTGTGTGTGTGTATGTGTGTGTGTGTGTGTGTGTGTGTGTGTGTGTGTGTGTGTGTGTGTGTGTGTGCGTGTGTGTGTGCGCCTGCCTGTGCATTGTGCATGGATTTCTGTGAGAGTGCACAGCTATGTGTATGAGGCAGCATAATGGAGCAGAGCCCCTTCCTATTTCCTATGGACAGAAACAGGGATGTAGGCAGCTGCAATCTGACACACACACACACACACACACACACACACACACACACACACCCTGGCCTCCCACAGCTGCTCAGAGAAAGCAGTCCGGTCCAGTCGCTAGAGGCGTTCCTCTCAGACCTGGGGAGGGTCTCCAGTGTGTCCCTTGCTAATGGACCCCCCCTGCTGCCCCCACGCTCACAACCAAAGAGACGCTCATCTGTTTACGTTTGCGCCTGGCAGTAGCTCAGCATGCTGGAGCACTTCTGACATCTTCTCACTTCTACGATTTTTGTTTATCCTTTATTTAAACAAGGTGAGCTCTCCTCCCCCCCCCCAAAAAAAGAACAAATGTTAAACAGAAATAAATGCATTAATGCGATGAACTCATCATATATAGCTCAATGTGAAAATAGATAGATAGATAGATAGATAGATAGATAGATAGATAGATAGATAGATAGATAGATAGATAGATAGATAGATAGATAGATAGATAGATAGATAGATAGATACTTTATTAATCCCCTTGGGGAAATTCTATGTATCTAATAGCTCACGGCACAACATAGAACGACACAGCAATACACAACACAACAAGAGACAGACGGCAAATTCAATCAATCGACATGTCATACAATGTGAGCCTATGATAAGAAAGCTAACGTTTCTCTCAGGTCTAATAGCCTTGTGAGACCATGCTGACCTCTCCAGCCCAGTCTGGCCAGGCTTCAGGTTCACGCTCGTGACTGAACCCCCGTGGTTCAGACCAATCAGCATCCTAGGAGGAACTACTGGGCGGGGCTTAGGTGTGATTCAAGAAGAGACTGTTCATTCACAAACAACATGGCTGCTCCTAAAGAAGTAAACCCAACTCAACAGGGTTTGGAATAGTTTGGGATCTGGTTGATTTTCATCGTTTCCTCAGATTTCCAGGAAGATCCAGAACTTAACCAGGAAGCGTGAGGCAGGAAGACCCTTTTCCCCTCTGTCTTTAACAATGTGGAATTGTGAAATACCTAAATTTCCCCCACATGGATTATTAAAGTATCTTATCTATCTTATCGGATCACAAGTCCAGCGCCTGGTAGCAGTAGCCAGGTGAGCTGTCCTGTATTGGGGACATGCTATGCTCTGCAGGTGTGACAGGTGTGACAGGTGTGACTGTGTCGCTTGTCAGTATTGCTTCCACCCTCCTTGCCAACACACATGACCACCTCTCATAAACACTGCTCTAGCCAAAGTATTTATACAGAGGACTAAGTTTAACCACTTCAACTGGGTTACACAGATTGTGATCCTGTATTTTTGTCACTTTGCTTGTAGCGCCCAGTGCCTGGTGGGATCAGTCTAATGGATGGTGATGTAGGAGGAGGAGCTATCCTGCCATTTTGTTTAATGAAACATTGTGCTTTGATCCTCTTTCAGTGCAGTGTTGACATCATGCCCCTCTGTGAAACACATTCATCCCTAATGGCTTGTGGGGTTGTTTAACTCAACAAGTCCATATTAGTGCTTCCTTATGAAAAGCTGCTTATAAAGAGCGTCCCCTCATGCTCTTCTCTTGTGATGCCAGATGAGAGGAGAACTAATCCCACGGTGATATCATGGGGGAGTGGCTGCCATTGTTGTAGCACTAGGGCACCACGAGCCTTTGAAATATAGTTTGCTGTAAATATAAATTGAGATTAGGATTTAATCCCTGTGGATTGTGAAATGATTTGGTGGTTGGAAAGTGGCCAGCATTAGAAAACAATTTTTTACCTTCTCCTGTTTTTACAATGTGTTCTATTCTCTAATCTGTCACCATGGAGAACCAACAGATGTTCACCTCAGATATTGAGAGGTCTTGAAAGGCTTCTTTAATTGAAAGAAATAGTTCATTTCCTCTGCTCTTTAACAAATTGCTTTGGGCACCGGACACATACAGTATTT
>NC_140242.1:29859964-29937464 GCF_949987555.1 Borostomias antarcticus
CTGCGTGTGTGTGTGTGTGTGTGTGTGTGTGTGTGTGTCCTGTGTTTGTCCTCCACGCTCATTAGAAAGCCCCTGAGGATGACATGATAAACCACTATGACCACATTCTGTCCCCCTTTAGACAAACATAACATACAGTAAGAGGCCCTATACACCTGCAGCTGCATCATACGTATTCATTATACTAGTTCTGATACCTCCACACAGTCACTAACTGGATAAATAGTCCATTATAAGCCCATCACCCCTCAGAACCCGAGATACGGGTATCAGAAACGGCACCCGAATGGGGAAATGTATTTTGCTCCTGAGCGAAAGTCCCAACTGAATGGTGGTCAATGGGTGGTTATTCTCCGTGCTAATAACAACACTAACAAACTCCAAACTGCTTCCTGTCTGTAGGCCAACAGGAATCCAATGATGTTGACATTTGGTTGATTTTACTGACTGCTAGAACGACCAGAAGACATTTTCATGCAACAACTACTACTGTTGGGATCACTAATGTTATTAGCATAAAGGAACAAAATAGAAGGCAAGGCAAGTTTATTTGTATAGCACATTTCAGCAACAAGGCAATTCAAAGTGCTTTACATGAGACATTAAAAGCAAAGTGCAACACATAAAAATAATATAAAATGAAATGCAGAAAAAAAAAAAAATATATATATATAATTAATTAAAATAAATAAAAATAATGGACATTTAAAACAAAATGCAGGAAAAATAAAATACAGGAATAAAAGTTACAGTGCAGTGTATGAATAAATAATTATTTGATTTAATATAAAGCAGCAGCAAAAAGAAAAGTCTTGATTTAAAAGAACTGAGAGTTGCAGCAGACCTGCAGTTTTCTGGAAGTTTGTTCCAGATATGTGGAGCATAAAAACTGAATTCTGCTTCTCCATGTTTAGTTTTAACTCTGGGGACAGAAAGCAGACCTGTGCCAGACGACCTGAGAGGTCTGGATGGTTCATAAGCAGATCAGAAATATATTTTGGCCTTAAACCATTCAGTGCTTTATAAACCAACAGCAGTATTTTAAAGTCAGTTCTTTGACAGACAGGAAGCCAGTGTAAGGACCTCAGAACTGGAGTGATGTGATCCACTTTCTTAGTCTTAGTGAGGACTCGAGCAGCAGCGTTCTGAATCAGCTGCAGCTGTCTGATCGATTTTTTAGAGAGACCTGTAAACACACCGTTACAGTAGTCGAGTCTACTGAAGATAAACGCATGGACAAGTTTTTCCAGATCCTGCTGAGACATAAATACTTTAATCCTTGATATATTCTTCAGGTGATAGTAGGCTGACTTTGTAATTAGAATAGAACATAGCAAGAATTAGCTTCACGGCTAATGGACAAGTCCCGTGCGAATGAAAGCCACTACAGGGTGAACAATAAAACACACACATTTTGGGAAAAGCTGACTAACGGCAGAATAATTCTATAGTAGCTGGAATGCTGGCACAAGGTAAATGCATTGAATCAAACATTCAGAGAGTAGTTTGTATCAGGATAGGGTCGTATTCGGAGCCGTATTTGTATTGGCTTGACTTGGGTGCTGTAGATATGTACGTCGGAGCAGCTTGTTGTGAAAGCAGGGGCGGCCCGGAGCAGTATTTCACATTAAAAATAAACAAAACGTAAATAAATGAAAAGTCCGGCCCTGTCACCGTCTGCCTGGGACACCTGCTGGTACCCGTGACAAATATGAACGCTGTCAGGCCCACGGTGTCTGAGGGAAGAGCGGACAGACAGACAGAGAAAACGGACAGAGAGTTGCTCATTTATGTTAGATTATCTATAAATAAAATATTAGATATTTATTCATGTATTTCATGGAAGCATACATGTATAGAAATTTCATGTTTGTTTTGTGGTTAAAAATCTATTGGGTTGAAGATTGGGCTAGCGGCTCTGGAAGAGGCTTTGGTTAGGTCTATCTGAACCTGGGCTGTTCTCACTTTGGACCAGAAAAGTCTTAACCAATGACAATGTAATTGGACCAAGCATTGAAGAGAAGATCAGCGTATAAATATGGATATGTGGATGTGTAAGTTCTGAAGGAAGAAGAGAGGTCTGCACACTGTTCCCAAAGCTCCTCAGTGATTTATTAAGAGCGTTTCGGCCAGCGTGGGTTTCCTCAGGTTGCACACATGTAAGACATTTAATCCACACAGTCTTTATCATCTGGGATTGAAACTCAGCAATTACTAAAGACAAGATAGAGCTCTATTTGCAACGAACGCAGGTTGTAGATCCAAGACTCTCTTTAACAATCAGGCCAGCTACACCATCTGTTTTCTATCCATGTATAACCTAGAATTTCCTCATTATTATTTCATTCCAGCCTCCGTGGGTCTCTCTTGTGTCTGCTGTATGTGTGATAGAGTGAGTGTGAGCTCACAGCCTGCCTGATCTCCTCTGGATATGCTGCCATCATTGATTTTCCAGTCCAGTTCCCCCCAATGTGAACCACCCTGGCATTCCACAGTAGAGGAAGCAGCAGTCAGCCGGGCCGCCGGGACATTGTTTCAATATTGGGAAGAAAAGAACGACAACACCCATGAACCCATTTATAAAGAAGAAGAAGAGGAAGAAGAGGAAGAAGAGGCAGCCAGTTAGTAAACTTAGATTGAGACTAGAAATGGTTCTCAGAGAGCACAGACCTCTGCCCATGAATGCATGTCATGGCTCTGTGCGCGAGCAGGTGCGTGCGAGCAGGATATGTTTGGTATTTCTGCATTCGTTAGGTGGAGAGCTCTATGCCAGTCCAGACCCTGTGTCTCTGTGACCTTCCCATGTCCAGATATGGCCGTTTCAATCCCCCCCCCATTGACATTGAATGAATGGAGGTGAATGGGCGGCTCATGGACCCACCCGGTGATTCGGACCCGGTCTCAAATGTAATGGGTTCTAAGTTAGACCTATGTTACACCTCTCCATCGAGGTTCATGAAAATCAGTCTGGTAGTTTTTGCGTAATCCTGCTAACAAATAAATAAACCAACCAATAAATAAATAAATAAATAAACACATGCCACCGAAAACATGAGCTCTTGCCCTGCACTGTTGCTGGGGTAATAAGGTAATAAGGTAAGGTTGCTGGGGTAATAAGGTAATAACTGGCTCTGGGACATGTTATTCAGAGAGGGCCTGGGGGGCAGTTTCAGGGCAGACTGAGGGTTATTTTAGACCCAGCTATTTAGCCCCGAGTTTGTTTCGCTAGATGGTTGGCTTCAGACACTCAGTGGTGAATTATAGAGGAGCTAGGAGGTTATTAATTATTCAGAGGTTAAGAGAAGGAAAAGAGGCACAATTTATTAATCGTGCTTTTACCCTCCACTGTCATTGTTGAATAAAGGATAAGTGGAATCTTTCTTTTTTCTTTCTTTCTTTTTATCTCATGAACCCAAATCAATTATCCATAATAATCCCCCCCAACACTCCCTATGTGAGAGGATGTTTGCATTAGGCCTCAAAGCCCATTTTGCACTAGTTCAATTGAATAGAACTCCAAAATAGCATTGCTCCTTTGTGATTTGATATGAGGCCTCATTTCTTAGGCCCAATCACATCTGTACTATCAGTGTGTTGTGGTTCTTTAAGCTCCAGAGGCCAGAGAACTGAACAGTCACTTCAGTTGTGAAGTGGGTAAACCGAGTTGAGGCGGCAGCCTCTCAAAGTGCACACTGACAGTCATCTGGCTGCAACAGCAATTGCTGCGTTTACATGCACACTGTTTTTCAATCTGATTTAATTAAATCCGGTTGAAGATTTCGGGGTGACTGTTTATATGGGATGTGATCTAATACATTGTGGTGTTTGTATGGGAGCTGATCTAATACGTGGTGTACCCTAACCCATTGATCTTATAGCTTACTATAAATGCTTGAAACAGCACTGTTCAGTCAGTCTGCCTGCATGGACTTGCTTTACAGAGGCCTGTCAGCAATACTGAAATATTATGCTCGGCGACTATTTGTTTAGAAAGACAGTTGAGGCAGAACAACTAGGCCTTGGAGAGTAACCTTGTGAAATATGATATGATGATGGGTTTGTGGTCCATGGTAAGCTATCGGCACACACAACACAATATGGTGTCTATTTTGTGTGAAACATTCAATGTGACATTTGGATGTTTATGTTTTCATCACCCTGCGAACGTAGGAGATGTGCTGCTGATAACTGTGGTGAATCACGTAGTTACATCATCATCCTCACTCATCATCATCCTCACTCATCATCATCATCCTCACTCATCATTCAGCCCCTAGGGGCACAGGAGGAGCATGTGTGTGTGCTGTGTGTGTTGGTGTGTGTGTGTGTGTGTGTGTGTGTGTGTGTGTGTGTGTGTGTGTGTGTGTGTGTGTGTGTGTGTGTTGACTGTATAATGACAAAACGTTCATTATAAATGAATATGTATACGGTATGTGGTTTGGCTATCATCCTACTGAGCAGACCTCCGTCTCCCTCCTCTCATGGCGTCTAACGGTGTGTTCTCTCCTGTCCTGTGATTGGCCCAGGCTCTCAACGGCTTCGTCCTGGTGGTCAGCGCGGACGGGACCATCTTCTACTCCTCTCACACCATCCAGGACTACCTGGGGTTCCACCAGGTACCGTGTGGCCCTTCTCCGCACCTTCAACCACCCAGGAAGGGGGGGTCCGGAGGTGGTGGAGCGCTCATCGGCCCCTCAAAGCATGGCCAAGTTGCTCAGCACCTCACTCCATTCATAAAGGACAGGCATCTGGCAGGACAGCTTGATCCCCTCTAGGGGTCCTGACTGGCTAATAGCTTTAGTGCTACTGGGTGACAGCAAAGGGCTGCAGTACAGCTTTTAGCATACAAGAGTTAGTTTGCAAACATATCAATCAATCAATCAACTTTTATTTCAGACTCAGGTTGGTCCATAAAAAACACAGTGTGTGTGTGTGTGTGTGTACCTGCGTGTGTGCCTGCGTGTGTGTGTGTGTGTGTTTGTGTGTGTGTGTGTGTGTGTGTTTGTGTGTGTGTGTTTGTGTGTACAGAACAAACAATACAGGGAACATAAAAAGCATTGTATGCAGTGTACCTACAGTATAGCTATCTAGCTAATTCTCCAATGAGATGCTCCATTGTTATGGTTTTATATACTGTACAGTACCTCAGTGCAACAATGTAATTGATTTATTTTACCTTTGGATCATGAATAGCCATTGATAAAAGGCAGCAGCCTTTAAATAATACTGTACAGAAGAGTACATAGGATCTACTGTATGAACTGTGGGTCTGCGGAGCTGAGGCGTGACATGCAGCATCAGTCTGTAAGCCAGTGTGGGGCCTCATTAGGGGATAACCTTGTGATGGTGTGGGATTTCCCCAGCTTATCCCGGTCCTCTCTCTCTATCCTGGCATGACCTAGCTACACAGACATACACACCATGACCACACAGCATCAGGAACCACACAGCAGCGCTCACTCTGAACAGAGCAGGCATGACCTAGCTACACAGACATACACACTATGACCTAGCTACACAGACATACACACTATGACCTAGCTACACAGACATACACACTATGACCTAGCTACACAGACATACACACTATGACATGACCTAGCTACACAGACATACACACTATGACATGACCTAGCTACACAGACATACACACTATGACCACCGAGCACCAGGCACCACACCCCAGCGCTCCCTCTGAGCAGAGCAGAGCAGGCCGGCCAGGGTTGCGTGTCCGTGTCAGCTGGGAACAAGCGTTCGGGGGCGGGGCTGGACTCTAGCTGCTCAGCAGGTCCACAGGGGGAGAGGGAGGGAGAGAGAGAGAGAGAGAGAGAGATGGAGAGAGAGAGGGAGAGAGAGAGAGAGGGAGAGGGAGTGGGAGGGGCTGGCCCATTTATAAAATGCCATGAAGTGGACTCCCACCAGCAGCAGCTATGGGAGAGGGCAGCATCTCTGACCGGCTTAGTAGCCAGCATGGCAGGGTACTGGACATGCTGTATGCTTTGCACACAGAGAACTGGCTATGGCCAGGGCAACCAAACGTGTGTGTGTGTGTGTGTGTGTGTGTGTGTGTGTGTGTGTGTGTGTGTGTGTGTGTGCAATAATGTCTTTCATCATTTGTAATTTGTAATCCTCTCTCTTGGACTCTTTGACCCTTTATCTCTCTCTCTCTCTCTCTCTCTCTCTCTCTCTCCCTCTCTCTCTCTCTCTCTCTCTCTCTCTCTCCCTCTCTCTCTCTCTCGTTCTCTCTCTCTCTCTCTCTCCCTCTCTCTCTCCCTCTCTCTCTCTCTCTCTCTCTCCCTCTTTCTCCCTCTCTCTCTCTCCCTCTCTCTCTCTCTCTCAGACTGATGTCATGCACCAGAGTGTGTATGAGCTGGTTCACACCGAGGACCAACAGGAGCTCAGGAGAAACCTGCACTGGGCCCTAAACCCGCCCCCTGCCACTGTCGCCACGGTGACCCAGGACTGCCCCCCAGGTGATGCCCCCTAGCCCCATGTTACCCCCCTAAACTCCCCTCTCCAAATCAAGTTCAACTCCCAAATATGTGTGCCTCTCTGCTGGTAACAGTGTATACTGCACGCTATACTGCCTCTCACCACTAGAGGGGCTGTTGAGAAGAAGCAGTCACATGGCATGCTAAGACTGCTCTAGCTGCAGGCTTAATTACATGTGTATTTTCCCATTCTGAGGTAAATAATGAATATCAGACATGCAGAACAAAGCATCATCTGTAGAATTAGAGTTGAAAGATATTCACTTACAGCCAGGGGGTTAAATAGTGATCTGTTATGTGGGCGGGAGGGGGGGGGGGGGGGGGGGGGGGGTGTTAGCGGGGTTGAAAGGGTGCGCATGGGTGCAGGCAGTGGCAGCAGTGATGGTGGTGCTTCATTCTGATTCATAAATAGTAAATATCAAGCCTTTAATAATCTATCTTTGAAATTACAGTATTCGTGATGAAATATAATTCTAACACTTAGCTTCTCAACCCCATGCTGTGCTGTTCCACCCTGCATCACTCTCTAGCTACTGCTGGGTTGGGTGACTCAATCAGAGAATCATTGTGCTGTCTCTGTACCCGCAGACTGACAAAAAATCAGTCTGTAAACGAAACGGTTTCTGTCTTTGAGACTTATGAAGGTGTTACCCATGGCCTTTGTCAGGGGTGTATTGGCTGTGGTGTTAAAGCCTTGACAACCTGTTTAAATGCTGACCCCCCAGATATGGAGACTGACAGCAGCTCCGCCCTGGTCACCTACAACCCGGAGCACCTCCCCCCGGAGAACTCATCCTTCCTGGAGAGAAGCTTCGTCTGTCGCTTCCGCTGCCTCCTGGACAACTCCTCTGGCTTCCTGGTAGGTGGTGACACCCAGCACCCTGGGACTCATCCACCCAGCACTCTGGTACTCATCCACCCAGCACCCTGGGACTCATCCACCCAGCACTCTGGTACTCATCCACCCAGCACCCTGGGACTCATCCACCCAGCACTCTGGTACTCATCCACCCAGCACCCTGGGACTCATCCACCCAGCACCCTGGTACTCATCCACCCAGCACTCTGGTACTCACCCACCCAGCACCCTGGTACTCATCCACCCAGCACCCTGGTACTCACCCACCCAGCACCCTGGTACTCATCCACCCAGCACCCTGGTACTCATCCACCCAGCACCCTGGTACTCACCCAGCACCCTAGTACTCACCCAGCACCCTGGTACTCACCCACCCAGCACCCTGGTACTCATCCACCCAGCACCCTAGTACTCATCCACCCAGCACCCTGGTACTCATCCACCCAGCACCCTGGGACTCATCCACCCAGCACTCTGGTACTCATCCACCCAGCACCCTGGGACTCATCCACCCAGCACTCTGGTACTCATCCACCCAGCACCCTGGGACTCATCCACCCAGCACTCTGGTACTCATCCACCCAGCACCCTGGGACTCATCCACCCAGCACCCTGGTACTCATCCACCCAGCACTCTGGTACTCACCCACCCAGCACCCTGGTACTCATCCACCCAGCACCCTGGTACTCACCCACCCAGCACCCTGGTACTCATCCACCCAGCACCCTGGTACTCATCCACCCAGCACCCTGGTACTCACCCAGCACCCTAGTACTCACCCAGCACCCTGGTACTCACCCACCCAGCACCCTGGTACTCATCCACCCAGCACCCTAGTACTCATCCACCCAGCACCCTGGTACTCATCCACCCAGCACCCTGGTACTCACCCACCCAGCACCCTGGGACTCATCCACCCAGCATCCTGGTACTCACCCACCCAGCACCCTGGTACTCATCCACCCAGCACTCTGGTACTCATCCACCCAGCACCCTGGTACTCACCCACCCAGCACCCTGGTACTCATCCACCCAGCACTCTGGTACTCATCCACCCAGCACCCTGGTACTCACCCACCCAGCACCCTGGTACTCATCCAGGGCTGGACTGGGACAAAAAATCGGCCCTGGCATTTTTGGCCCAGACCGGCCCACAGGGCTGGACTGGGTGAATATTTCCTGCCGGGAAATGTAGCCCCAGTCAGGCCACTAGCCGAGCCGACGCGGTGAGATGGAACACCTTCAGTTTCGTTTTGTTGACGGGGGGGGGGGCTGCGCGATTTGTTGACGGGGGGGGGGGGGGGGGGGGGGGGTGCTGCGCGATTTGTTGACGGGGGGGGGCGGGGGGGGGGGTGCTCCGCGATTTCTTGACACCTGAAACTAACAGAGGGAGGGGTGGGGCCTACATATGATTGGGCCAGCCCAGTGTCACTATAGAGGATGGACCAATGGGCCGCTGTCCCTGCTCTATGGGCCGTTCGTTAGCTCTTTTTTTTTTTTTTTAGATCGGCCCACAAGTAGGTCCGGCCCACCGGGCATTTGCCCGGTACGCCACATGGCCAGTCCGGCCCTGTACTCATCCACCCAGCACCCTAGTACTCATCCACCCAGCACCCTAGTACTCATCCACCCAGCACCCTGGTACTCATCCACCCAGCACCCTGGTACTCATCCACCCAGCACTCTGGTACTCACCCACCCAGCACCCTGGGACTCATCCACCCAGCACCCTGGGACTCATCCACCCAGCACCCTGGTACTCATCCACCCAGCACCCTGGTACTCATCCACCCAGCACCCTAGTACTCACCCAGCACCCTGGTACTCATCCACCCAGCACCCTGGTACTCATCCACCCAGCACCCTAGTACTCATCCACCCAGCACCCTGGTACTCATCCACCCAGCACCCTGGGACTCATCCACCCAGCACCCTGGTACTCACTCAGCCCAGCACCCTAGTGTGTGTGTGTGTGTGTGTGTGTTAACCTGTGTGTTTCCTCCCAGGCGCTGAACCTGCAGGGGAGGCTGAAGTTCCTGCACGGTCAGAACCAGAGGCAGGAGAACGGGGGCAAGCTGCCCCCCCAGCTGGCTCTATTCACCATCGCCACACCCCTGCAGCCCCCCTCCATCCTGGAGATACGCACCAAGAACATGATCTTCAGAACCAAACACAAGCTGGACTTCACCCCCATGGCCTGCGATGCCAAGTCAGTACTTCTTCTTTTTTTCTGTTACTTATTTGTTAATATCATAATTTTCAGTCTAACGACAATTATATGATATTGATGTTTTTAATGTTGTATTCATCTAGAGTAATCTACAGAGTATAATTACACAACATACTGTATATGTATGTTGAATGTCTTTAAGGTTATGGTGTGGAACACAGACCTATGTGTCTTGTTGCAGGGGGAAGATTGTGCTGGGGTACACCGAGGCTGAGCTGCGCATGCGAGGTTCAGGGTACCAGTTCATCCATGCAGCTGACATGCTCTACTGCGCAGAGAACCATGTCCGAAGTAAGACCTGAGACCAAGTGAGACCAGCCTGACATGACTGCCCTGTGCCTGGGGGGGAGAACAGGCTCTCTCTCACAGGCAGAGGACATATTACAATATTATATTACTTTAATATTATAGACCAACTTCATACTCAACTTGAAATGTTACTTAAACAATGATCATCAGTGTACTTCATCTTCAACTGTGAGTATTTAACCTGCGTAACCATTTTGTACTGAAGGTGTGTGTGTGGTGTACTTCTAAAATAGTGTTTAAGGACAAAGTTGGCGACTGTTGAATTAGTCGTGTCAGAGCAGGTTTGGGGGAAGGTGACCGTGGGTCTGGCCAGGTCAGAGATGTCAGAGCAGGTTTGAGGTGACCGTGGGTCTGGCCAGGTCAGAGATGTCAGAGCAGGTTTGGGGGAAGGTGACCGTGGGTCTGGCCAGGTCAGAGATGTCGGAGCAGGTTTGGGGGAAGGTGACCGTGGGTCTGGCCAGGTCAGAGATGTCAGAGCAGGTTTGGGGTGACCGTGGGTCTGGCCAGGTCAGAGATGTCAGAGCAGGTTTGAGGTGACCGTGGGTCTGGCCAGGTCAGAGATGTCAGAGCAGGTTTGGGCGAAGGTGACCGTGGGTCTGGCCAGGTCAGAGATGTCAGAGCAGGTTTGGGGGAAGGTGACCGTGGGTCTGGCCAGGTCAGAGATGTCAGAGCAGGTTTGAGGTGACCGTGGGTCTGGCCAGGTCAGAGATGTCAGAGCAGGTTTGGGGTGACCGTGGGTCCAGCCAGGTCAGAGATGTCAGAGCAGGTTTGGGGGAAGGTGACCGTGGGTCTGGCCAGGTCAGAGATGTCAGAGCAGGTTTGGGGGAAGGTGACCGTGGGTCTGGCCAGGTCAGAGATGTCAGAGCAGGTTTGAGGTGACCGTGGGTCTGGCCAGGTCAGAGATGTCAGAGCAGGTTTGGGCGAAGGTGACCGTGGGTCTGGCCAGGTCAGAGATGTCAGAGCAGGTTTGAGGTGACCGTGGGTCTGGCCAGGTCAGAGATGTCAGAGCAGGTTTGAGGTGACCGTGGGTCTGGCCAGGTCAGAGATGTCAGAGCAGGTTTGGGGGAAGGTGACCGTGGGTCTGGCCAGGTCAGAGATGTCAGAGCAGGTTTGGGGTTACCGTGGGTCCGGCCAGGTCAGAGATGTCAGAACAGGTTTGGGCGAAGGTGACCGTGGGTCTGGCCAGGTCAGAGATGCCAGAGCAGGTTTGGGGGAAGGTGACCGTGGGTCTGGCCAGGTCAGAGATGTCAGAGCAGGTTTGAGGTGACCGTGGGTCTGGCCAGGTCAGAGATGCTGGTCACAGGGTTCGGACAGCTTTCCCACGTAATCTCCTGGATTATAGAGCGGCTTGAGCAAATCCCCCGAGCCGCTAGAAGAGAGGAAGGCCCTCAGATCCAGAGCAGCACTGGTTATACACACACACACACACACACACACACACACACACACACACACACACATGGTTATACACACCCGCTCACACACACACAGAGGAAATACCGCTGGATACAACTACTGTGTATTCAGGTTGGGTCTCATTCCAGACCAAAGGACTAGAGTTCATGGGGGTTCATGTTTTTGTTTGTTTTTTATTTAACCTTTATTCAAACGGATTTATTTTAAATCATGTCAACAGATGCATTCCCATGGGATTTGGAGAATAGCGATATTTGGTCTTATCAGCATTCAACACCAGTTTTAACTCCAGAAATGATTTCAGTAAATCAGTGAATGCAGATTGCAGTTTAGACCGTGCCTGGTCACCTGTGGGGGCTGGAGCAGACGTCACAGTGTCATCAGCGTCACAGTGTCATCAGCGTCACAGTGTCATCAGCGTTCAGGGGCAGATCACAACCTTCACCAGCCAAGCCTGGGAGTGAACCTGGACCCGGAACCAAACCCTGGGAAACTCTCTTTGTTATGTTTGTAAATTGTAAATGTATAAAAGACCAGATTGAAAATTGCAAATTCTAAGTTTCAGATTTAACTTCTGACAGAACACACAGAGATCTGTCTGTTAAATTTTCATTTTCAAATCAGCTACATGTCGTCTGGTTCAGACCAATAAATGACAGTCGTTGAATTGCTCATTGTGTGATCTACTGGGTCAAAAAAGCTCATTTAATTATGGCAGAGTGAACTAGTTCCTTAAAGCCCCCCATGTAAGCAGATGTTCTTGTGGTTCAGTGATGAAGACGGGGGAGAGCGGTCTAACTGTGTTGTTGTGGTTCAGTGATGAAGACGGGGGAGAGCGGACTCACCGTGTTCCGGCTGCTCACCAAGGACAACCGCTGGACGTGGGTCCAGGCCAACGCCCGGCTGGTCTACAAGAACGGAAAACCAGACTACATCATCGCTACCCAGAGACCTCTGGTGTACGTTCACTTCCTGCCATCCTCCCTAGTTACCGCTAGCAAACTACCCCCACCACCAAACTATCCCCACCACCAAACTATCCCCACCACCAAACTACCCCCCCTTCCAAACTACCCCCCCCCCCCCCCCCTCCAAACTACCCCCACCTCCAAACGCACACATTGAGATCAGACACTGCATTGGTTGTTTCTGCTTATATGTCAACTTTGATGATGTCATATCCCCCTAGAGAAAGGGATTATGGTGGGTTTATGATCTAAATGAGACCATATGGGGTCCATTTCCATGCAAAGCAGCTCTGTAATGCAGTATGACACAGATGCAGCGCACAATTACGTAAGATGCTGAGCTATGCACCTTCCACTTTACTCAAAGCATTGAAGGAACTGGGGTTAATTCTGCTAATTGCTAATGCTAATGCTAATGCTAATGCTAATGATAATGCTAATGCTATCTAACATACCGTTTCATGGCCTCCTAGGGAGGAGGAGGGTGGGGAGCACCTTCATAAGCGCTCCATGCACCTCCCCTTCACCTACGCCACCGGAGAGGCTCTGCTCTACCAGTCCAACCATCCCATCGGCTTCTCCGACGGCGCCCAGGGCTCCGAGAAGAACGTCGGCAAGTCGAAGAAGGGTCGAACTGACCGGGCGTCCAGGGACGGGCTGGACCCGGGCTCCCTGCTGGGGGCGCTGATGAGCCAGGACGAGTCCGTGTACGTGTGCCAGCCGGCCCTGGAACCCAAGCTGTCCTTCCACAGCAGCCTGTTCGGCGACCGGGGCGGCTACTCCGACTCGGACCCCTCCGGCCTGCTCCGCGGCTGGGACCAGGCCTCCAACAGAGGGGCGGGACTGGGCCTGCCAGAGCCGGCCACCAGCTTTGACCCGCTCCTGGCCACCCTGGACTCCCTCTCGCTGGGGGGGGCTCCGGGGGGAGTGGCGGAAGGCGACGGGGAGGGCTGCTCCAACGGGGAGCTGTTTGGGGCCCTGGAGGGTCTGGGGTTGAGCGCTGAGGACCTGGAGCTGCTCCTGCTGGACGAGCGCATGATCCGGGTGGAGATGGACCCCGACCACGTGCCCACCCTGGACGACCTGCTGACCAACGAGGAGATCCTCTCCTACATCCACGACTCCCTCGAGGCCAAGACCGACCCGGCGCCCTCCACTTTCATCCCTCCGCCCGTCTCCACCAGCACCATCATGACGGCCCCCGAGAGCACCCCCGCCGCGGCCCCCGACCTCCACCCTCTGTGCCCCCACCTCCATCCCCCCCTGCCCAGCCAGACGCCCATCCTCCAGCTGTCCCAGCAGATGCAGCAGCACCTGAGCATGAGGCCGGGGAGGGACTGGGACCGGCGGACCCAGCGGACCCAGCGCCCTGCCTACCCTGCAGCCAGCAGTCTCCCCGGGCAGAGCCAGACAGCGCCGGACAGCAGACAGTGGACCGCCCAGCACATCCTGGCCAGCTCTGGCGTCCAGGTGGACCTCTGCCACACACAGCAACAGACTGTCTTCAACGGGAAGGCCTCCGAGCTTGATGGAGAGCTCCTTCGGCGTGTGCACCACCAACAATACCTCCAACAACAACAGCAACAACAACAGCAACAACAGCAACAACAACAACAACAACAACAACAGCAACAACAACAACAACAACAGCAACCCAGAGCTCCGAGCCAGCTTGCACAGCGCCATGCCAACCAGAAGGGCCCCAGCCTCGGTGGCCTGTGTGGCGTCCCGACCTCGGAGCCTCCGGCGGGCCGGCCGTGGCCGGACTACGGGCTGAGCCAGGCTGGGTACAGCCTCCCAGGGGACAGCTTGAACAGCAGCCCCTGCCTCAGCAATGGCCACATAGCCCTTAGCACACACTCTGAGGTCGGCCCCTGTATGGATTACAGCACGACCGACGTGGATTATTCCATTAATGGAGGGGTCTATGGGGGGAGTGGGCAGCACCACTGTGGGGCAGAGACGGGGGTGTTTTCCTACCAGAGGATGAGCCAGAAGGAGCAGCAGGATGGGGGGCAGCAGCAGCCACCCCTGGCCCAGGTGCTGTCCAGCCTGACGCAGTGCCCACCCCCCAACGTCACCTTAGAGAAGATCCTGGGGGTGGGCCAGCCATACAGGCAGCTGCCTGCTCTGGACACCTACGGGATGGTTACCACGGAGATCCCTCACGACCCCAACCACGGCAAGGTGAGGCCACCCTTATTCTAATGACTGATGGCGAGGTCAATCGATGGCATTTGGTGACCATCGTTAGATCTGAAATACATGCTTCGTCATTACCTCATCTGAGGCTGCGCTAGGTCCTGAGCAGGAGTTGGGTTGGCAGTGGTTTCCTGTTTGAACAGTATACTACACGACCTCGTTCACATCCTTTATATTCAGGACCCCAAATGGACCCAACGGAGGCTTCAGAGAGGACAGTAGGGCCTCAGAAGGGGTCAGAGTCAGAGGGTGTGGACGCCGGCCAAAGTCTGCATTGTTTGCGTTGCTTTTAGGGAGCATAATGAAGCGCTTATTGTCGAATAAACATGAAGAGGAAGGGAGAAATAATGATAGTTGACAGGATTAGTAAGCGCTAAAAGGACAGGTTTGGAGCTGTCTGCCAATGAGTCATAAGAAAAGGGGTTTGATAAAAGCAGTTGGTCAGTGTTTTTTAGCCATTTGGGGTGTACTTGTGAGTTCAGTGTCAGTGGCCTGGATTTAAAGGAAAAAGGCATTTCTTGTTCTTCTTCTGATGCAACAACAAGGATGAGACCTGAACACCATGCTGCTGAACACCCTGCTGCCAGCCTGAGACATGAGACATGCCACCCAGGCTGAGGGTTGAGTTGGCGTCCTCTATTTAAAGGAACAGGATGAGCGCTGATCCCAGATCTGATGAAGGAGTCGGGACAGTTCAGAATTAACCTCAGGATCTATGACCTCAGGATCTATGACCTCAGGATCTATGACCTCAGGATCTATGACCTCAGGATCTATGACAGCGGAAACGTCAGTTAGGATAGGACCTTATTCTGGGTGCTTCAAAGCGCTGGTTTGAAATATGTTTTGTTGTTGTGGAATATATATACAGATTGCCTCATCATTATGTCTTACGAAACGATACATCTCTCAACAACTCATGATCATCTTTATTATCAAAAGTGCTGCCAACGTTACCACATGTAGATACAATCTGTTAATGGCCACTGATGTATGTCTTATGCAATGCTCATCAATGGGAAGTTATTTCTCTTCATTGTCTGCCTACAATAACCCATATTTTATCTTTCAGATGGAAAATGGCTGCGATCTCAGTGGTAGCTACCCAGCAGGCTGTGCTCTGCCCGTTGGGAATGGTGTGGCGCCCCCTAATGGCCAGCTGCCCTGTCCTGAGACTTTGCCCAGCCTGCCGGACCCTCAGGCCACTGGCTTCTATCTCTGAGCGGGATCTGGGTCGACCCGCACGGGACAGAACAGGGGACAGAACAGGGGACAGAACAGGGGACAGAAGAGGGGACAGAACAGGACACTGACCGGTCTCAACCACCCATGGACAGGAGGACCAGCCTTTTCAAACTGGTAGACAAGATTAAAAACAAAGAAGCAAGAGTTAGGCCTACATGCTTTTCAGTTTGTCTTTAGTTGGTTTGATGTGTTTGTACTGTAAGTCATTATCATTTTAAGTCTTTTGTTTACAAGATGCAGTCAGATCATTAATTAGAGTTGATTCCATCTTGAATAACACAGAGATATAGATGAGTTCTCTACAGGTTTGAAAGGATGCGTGTCTCCAGTTAGAGCACTCTGTGGTGATTAGTAGGGAGGCTTTGTTCAGACGCCATCAGGTTCACTACCAGCATCAGTACTATGTGACATTATCAATGTGAGTGGTTTCAGTCATACAATAGGAATGTAAACTTAAGATGCAAAGCTAGTGAGTTAGTGAGTTACTCATGGGTCTATTTGACTGTGAGGTTCATTTACACCTTTTGGAAAATCAAGTCTAGAACATTCTGCACTTTAATTCAGGCACCCAATGATCCCAGTAGTGTAGCAGGTTGGTTGGGTTATCTGGGTCCATGCAAACACAGCTGACTCTATTTCATGTTTCATATTTGAAGTTACTGTTGCTGGTGAACAGTATGTTGGGAGATAGTGAACAGTCAGTGTATTTTTATTATTTCAAGGTTTATTTCAGGAAATTGATGTCCTCACAGGCACACACACTTCTGTACAATTGTCAATATTAATATTTTTATTTTCACTTAAATTATCTTTTCATTGTTATTGTTGTTGATCTCGTCCATCCGGTGAGTATTTTTTCAGTACTAAGGTAAACTGTGACTTAATAACATCAGATACAGTATTTGAACTTTCAGTATTTATTTGTGTCTCACAACAAAATGTTCTTGATTTTTTTGTCATTCTTTCAGTACACACTACAATACTGTACTTTAATGGATACTAGAGGTCAAATTGTATTTGAAATAGTTCCAAATATTTATTTTGAACAGTGATAATGCTTGCTGAAGTGAAACCACTAGAATTACATGAAAAGTCTGCGTCGACATTCTACCGTCAAAAATCAAGAAATGAACCGTCAACCATCAACCATCAACCATCAACCGTCAACCGTCAACTATCAACCATCAACCATCAACCATCAACCATCAACCATCAACCTACAACCGTCAACCATCAACCATCAACCATCAACCATCAACCATCAACCATCAACCATCAATCATCAACCATCAACCATCAATCATCAACCATCAACCATCAACCATCAACCTTCAACCATCAACCATCAACCTTCAGCCATCAGACGCTGAGGAAATGAATCAGTTGTAATTAATCACAGTGGTTCCACTGCAGCTGTAGCGTTGCGTCCGACGTGAGAGAATCACAGAGGCTCATTTCCTGAGTTTTGACACCGTGCTGACAGATGCAGTGGTGCCGAGGGGGTAACCCTGACAATCACACAAGCAAATATGTGATAGCATTTCAAATATTATCTTAACCAGGTTGCATATTGGTATGTTGGTAGGCAGAACCAGTCATGAGGTTTTTTGCAGGACGAGGTCAGGTCAGAATATAATAGTAATCAGCAATGCATAACGTCTATTGGTGATCTAACTGCAGTTACAGATATTACAAACATTGAAAACCAAATGTGATTTTTTTTTAAGTCTCTTCTGGAAGGATACAGTTTGAATGTTTTATGTAAATAGTAAATGATGGGAAATAATGCATAGTTATTATTTCATCACGAAGATGCTGAAAAGAGATTTCCTCTTAGATGTTACAATAATGTGATTATTATTGCTATTAGGCTACTATTATTAATATTAATATATGTTTTAAGTTGAAATGCTATACACACGTGGTTAATGTTTTCAGAACCAACTCAGCTTATTTTACCTTTTTTTACAATGGCAATGTTTGAGATATGAAATATAATTAATATGACCTAATAACAATGTGATAAAAAAAAAGTGTATATAAAAGCAAACGAACTTTGTTTTGTGAAATGCAGGTATGTAAATAGATTGTGCGTCAATCACGGCTTAAGCACTATTTTTTAAAACACACTGCTGCTTATCAAATTCTCATGTTGACTCAGTTTTTATTGTATATTGTAAATACTTATTTCATGCCACAAAACCAGTTGGACTCTTCTGCAAATTTTGATGAAAAATGGTGCCATACTACTGAAACATTAATTTAACATTGAGAGCTTAATTTGTAGTGTTTTATGTTGTCATGTTATTTTAAGCTATTTTAACTATTCTAACAGGACAAGATGTAGCCTAGAAGTTCCAATGATAGAACATGGATGGAAACCCCTGTCCTTCAACTGCCTGTTTGAAATGTTTTATTTTGGTCCTTTGAAATAAAGGATTACAGCAACCACACGGGAACATTTGTGGAAGTATAACTTTGATAATCAATATGAGAACTGTGTTCAAAATGTGCTTTGTGTTTCGGGGGCTTTGGCAAAGAAAATTTGATCTCAGTTCAAAACAGCCAGTGAAATAACAGCCAGTGGAAGGATAAGTAAAGGGACCACGCCCTGAGTGAACTACGACCTCACTCTTAGTTCTTATTTGCTGTTTTGGTGGAGTGTTGAGCTTGGAGTTACTGAAAGGGGTTCCAGGCCCAAGCTAAACCCTTACTGTAGTTCTTACTTCTCACATGTTACACTTCACCCCCTGTGTGTGCTGAGGACTGCTTGGCATGTCTTTGTATTCCACACCTGGCAAAGCATCTCCTATAGAAACATACCTTTCAAACCCTGGTGCTGCATCGGTCCCTGGGTTAGCTGAGGATCTCCTGTGATGCTGCTGCTGCTTAGAGAGAGTGATGGAGGCTGTAGAGACGTTGAGCGTGGTGCTTAACACAGTAATGCTTTGTGATCTGTGGGCGGCCAGAGGGGGATCAGATAAGCAACATGGGCGGGTGGGGCCGGGGGGGCGGGGGGTGGGGGGGGGTTGAGTCACAATATTGTGATGACCCTTTCTCCGTGACATCATGCGTCAGCAGGGTATGTCTCCAATAATCCGTCATGCACGTGGGTCTCCAGCTTACCTTTTAAACATTAATAACCAGGCCGCTTCCCATCCATACCATGCAATATGCAGACCAACCATGCCACTAGTGCAGACCAACCATGCCACTAGTTCAGACCAACCATGCCACTTGTGCAAGTTACCGAGGTTAGACATCAGCTTGCAGGCCTGGCTGTGTGGATCTGGTTGCAGAATTCTGCTCGACTCTAACGACCAATCAAGATCAACCTGCCAGAAGTAGAAATCTGTTGCCGGGTTCCATCAACTGTGAGAGCATTTAGTGTTACATGTGCTAAAAAAATTTTTTTTAAACCTGTCTGCCTTGTATTCCCCTTGCCTCCATCAAATGAATCAGGAAACCTTAGAACTACAATGAAAGTATGGAGCTGCAGTGTAGTCAGAATTACACTCAGACATTCTCTGGCTTCCTGTGTGACAGATGGCCTTTGAACGCGTCACCTTGAATAGAAATCAAGATGAAGCAGCTCAGCTGACGGTCCCTCTTGTATTTACCAATATTCTTCTTCTTCTTCTTCTTCTTCTTCTTCTTCTTCTTCTTTCTAGGAAGTCTGACTTCCAGTGCCTGATGGTGGCACTACATCAAGCGTCTAAAGTTTAAAACTGAAATCACTTTGCAACCTCCACCAAAGTGTAGGCCCAAACAAACAGAAAGAGAGCTGGCAGGAATTATGAAGTCCATCGCTCTGTTTTTCTCAAAAACTATAAAACCTGTCAAACCCTACTCCTCCCACATTGTGGAGATGTGGACTATGTCAGGCTCTGCTTGCTGAAGGGATGGCAGACATATTGAGATAATGACCAGTTAACGGTCTGGGTCCTGTCCAGGAGGGGAACAGGCCTCGGAGCAGAACCGGAGAATCAGCACCCAAACCCTCCCTGTTCCCTCGCTGACTTGGCCTGGATGGACATTTGTTTTTGAGGAATAGAACATCTATTTTCAGCTTGCGAAAAAGATAAACAAGGTCATCCAATAGCTGAATAAGGCACCAATGACACTATTGCTGATTTTCAACAACAAAAATTATGTGGAATAGTTGATCTGGACCAGTACGGAAATATTGTATCAAGATGGTTATTTGAATTAATGATATGCAGGCAAGAAGCCCCCAATATGAAATGATATAATGGGCCTGTACTGTGCTACGATTGGGCAGACAAACATACTCTAGCAATACATTGTGGGTCTGGTTACTTATCCGAGACGTATTTCCACGGCTATCTCTGAGCTAGGCTCTCTCTCTGAGAGAAGACACATGGTCCAGGAAGACAGCACTGTGGCTGGACCAGGGGCCCATTTCATGTAAATCGCTAATTCTCCCTCCTACCCAAGCCTTAATGAGCTAGAATGTACTGAACGTTATAATGCTTCAAGCTCCCTCCCGGGGGTGGAAGATGGTTCATGTTGACGTAAGCAGCACAGAGCGCACTGCCAGCTCACCACGTTAGTCTGTCTGAATACAGTCTGAAGAGGAACTACAGCAGCACTGATTGGGTCACGGGCGTTAACCCAGTTTAGTCAGAAGGAATCAACCGCCCGCATGCTGCTCAGATGGCCCTGGTACGGACAGCTGAAGCTGAGATGATCATCCTCCCTAACGTCCCTGCATCATCCTGGTAGCTGGGCCACTCTGCAGTCTGTGAGCACCATGTAGATCATCCTGGAAGCTGGGCCACTCTGCAGTCTGGGAGGACCATGTAGATCATCCTCCCTATCATCCCTGCATCATCCTGGTAGCTGGGCCACTCTGCAGTCTGGGAGGACCATGTAGATCATCCTCCCTATCATCCCTGCATCATCCTGGTAGCTGGGCCACTCTGCAGTCTGTGAGCACCATGTAGGACTTGGCCTGGGTAAGATTGGCCTTTTTCTTTTTGCTGCTCCGTCCACTGTTTGATGTTTGGACACTGATATTCCTGTCTTCACCTCCTGTAGTTACCTAACCTTATTACACTACCTCTCTAATCACACTCACAGAGAGAAAGAGAGAGAGAGGAGGAGGTGCCCCTTGCCATAGTTTGGACATCCTCCATGTCTTCCGTCATCTTGTTCTGGAGACGACTTTCCAGAAGTTGTCTTCCAAATCGTGACCAAAACTCCACCTCTTTCCTTACAGACCTTTGTAGATCCTCTTGATGTTGTTTGTTTATCTCGGCTATGGTGGTTCTTGACTCACTTTTTATCTCTCCACTTCTCCTTTTCAGCTGTTCTTTCTGGTCATTCAGTTCTTTTCAGCTGTTCTATCTGGTCATTCAGTTCTTTTCATATGTTCTATCTGGTCATTCAGTTCTTTTCAGATGTTCCATCTGGTCATTCAGTTCTTTTCATATGTTCTATCTGGTCATTCAGTTCTTTTCAGCTGTTCTATCTGGTCATTCAGTTCTTTTCAGCTGTTCTATCTGGTCATTCAGTTCTTTTCAGATGTTCTATCTGGTCATTCAGTTCTTTTCAGCTGTTCTATCTGGTCATTCAGTTCTTTTCAGCTGTTCTATCTGGTCATTCAGTTCTTTTCAGATGTTCTATCTGGTCATTCAGTTCTTTTCAGATGTTCTATCTGGTCATTCAGTTCTTTCATCTCTTTGGCATGCTCTCTCTTCGTATTTTCCAAAGCCAAGTCTTTTTGTGGACACTTGTGTGTGATACACCTTGCTCATTCTCTAGGTCTATCTCTTCCACTTCCATTTTTCTCATTCTGGTTATCTGCCTCATATCTGCAATCATGTCATCTTTCTCTGCACATGTCTTATTCATATCATCCTCTATCCTCTCCTTCTCCCTGATCATGTTTAAGATGGTCACTCTCCTTCTCAACCTTCTACCTATCTCTTCAGACCTTTCAGCTGTTAGTGGGTGTGGTCATGGGGATGGATACTATTAGTGGGTGTGGTCATGGGGATGGAAGGCCTGTTAGTGGGTGTGGTCATGGGGATGGATACTGTTAGTGGGTGTGGTCATGGGGATGGAAGGCTGTTAGTGGGTGTGGTCATGGGGATGGAAGGCCTGTTAGTGGGTGTGGTCATGGGGATGGAAGGCCTGTTAGTGGGTGTGGTCATGGGGATGGAAGGCCTGTTAGTGGGTGTGGTCATGGGGATGGAAGGCTGTTAGTGGGTGTGGTCATGGGGATGGAAGGCTGTTAGTGGGTGTGGTCATGGGGATGGAAGGCTGTTAGTGGGTGTGGTCATGGGGATGGAAGGCCTGTTAGTGGGTGTGGTCATGGGGATGGAAGGCCTGTTAGTGGGTGTGGTCATGGGGATGGAAGGCCTGTTAGTGGGTGTGGTCATGGGGATGGAAGGATGATGCTGGCAATGCAAAAAAAGATAATCTGGCCGTCCAGCCTCCAATATGTGAGGGCGCAGCACTTTTAACCTTCCTTACCCTGGGATTGGCTGTGGAGATCTAGGGTCAGGGTCACATGACAGGAAGTAGAAAAAGCACAGCAGCACACTCCATCACCAGGGCTGCGTTCCGAATCGCCTACTACCCTACTATATAGTATGCCAAAACAGAATGTAGTATGTCCCAATACATAGTATGCCACATGCAGTATGGCAAAAATACCAGGATGTCCTACTACATCTGGTTATATTTTGCAGTATGCAAGCCAGCAGGCTTTTCTGGCTATTCTGACCCACAATCCTGTGCGCAGCGGAAATGTGCGTCACATGTGCGAGTCGTGACAGCTGTAGACGAATGTCGCGTTATGGACAGCGACGGATGTGGGCAAATTTCAAGGCGCAATGTTATGACAAGGTAGTATGTCCCAATTGGATGCCTACTGCTTGCAAAGTACGTACTTTCTAAGGGCAGCTGTAGTAGGTACTGGTAGTAAGAAGTAGAAGTATGCGATTCGGAACGCAGCCCAGGGACTTCATCAAACTGGCTGTACTGGTTTACCTGAAGCAGGTTCCTAGACCACTGAATGGAAAAGTAATCCCAGTCTATAATCCCACCATATACAGTAGTAGAATTGGAGAAAAAAAATCAGACAAAATCAAACAAAATCCAAGAATAAGAATCGGTGTGATTAAATCCTTTAATATTCTTAATTGTTTAATTGAAGAAACAACAGATACAAATAGACTTAGAAAAAAGACAAATAAATAAATGCTGACTCAGGAGATGCTACTTTAAGTGAATAACTTTCAAGCCGAAAAAGATCAGATTGCAGTGGAAATTTCTGAATGTAAGTTGGATTTCTTCTCTTTTTCAAAAATGTCCAGTGTAAGAAACAATTTCAAATAATGTTAAAACTTTGCCTATTTTGTCCTCTCTGCAGTATACACACTGGACTGCTACCCGGGGGTGGGGGGGACTGCACCCGTGCCTGATGGGATATTAGGAGGAATTATGGGATGGGGAGGTTCTCTCACTAAATGTACCTGCTCATTAGGGTTCTACCTGCTCATTAGGGTTCTATAGTTGCCAGTTGTGTTAATGGTTCTGAGACAGGTCCCAGGATGCAACAGTGGCTCCACTAAGAAGCTCGCAGTTAAACCCAGGAGCCCATGTTCTTCACAGGGACCCTTAAAAACAAGCTACTTCATCCACCAACCTGAACATGACTAACTTGGGGAGTTTGTGTTGTTAACTCCTCTGTACCGAGGGCCTCAGACAGGATGTGTATTTCCACATGAAACAAATCAATGAAGCGAGACTCTTAAGGCTTGCATGAATCTGTCCTGGTTCAAAACCATTTAAGCACAAGTACAGAGGACTGCAACATGGTAGCTATGGTGACAAACGCAGGATGATGTCATCACTATACTAGGGATGACGATGACATCATCACTACATGATCACTGTATCTAGCAGAGGTGTGAGAAGGACGAGCGTCACACAAAACAGCCCCTGACTGTTCCCATCATGTTTGCAATGTTTGACTGAAAAAATAAATGAGTAATCTACGCAGATAGAAAGAGTAGACTTGTGTTTTCATGTTAAACCCAGAGATTAGGTGAAACCAAACTAGTATCAATCAGATGCTAGAAATCACAATTGCTAAAAGGAAAGAAAAAAAACAAAACATACAATGTAACAGGTTGAGAGAGCAGGTGCAGCTGGAGCACATAAGACTATGAGTCAGGAGTAGGAGAGAGAGAGAGAGAGAGAGAGAGAGAGAGAGAGAGAGAGAGAGAGAGAGAGAGAGAGAAAGTCAGAGAGAGAGAGAGAGAGAGAGTGTAGTCAGAGGGAGAGAGAGAGAGTGAGAGAGTGTAGTCAGAGGGAGAGAGAGAGACGCTACTGCTCCTCTCAGCTCATCTACATTACAGTAGAAACCCAGAAATATTTCCAATAACTTCCCCCCCATTGTGGTGCCCATTTTGAAACCCTACACTGAACAAACACACCTACCCACAATGCACTGTTGTGAGTGTGGCTACCGGACTGTGGTGTAAGGGAGTGGAGAGGAGGGAGAGGAGGAGGAGGAGGAGGGGTCCGGGGGTGGTGGGAGCAAATAATCACCCTAGCCTAAGCAAACCTGAATTAAGGCAAAGGTAAACATGACTACAGTCTAACGCTGGACAGCTAAATCAATATGCAAATATGAAACTATTAGAGGGCAGCTGACAAGTGCTGAAAAGTAATTCAGTAGCTAAAATCATCTACTGCCCTCAACTCCTCCACTGCCCTGTGAGAGACGAGGGCCCTGAACCTGTAGGAGACTAGGGCCCTGCTCCTGTAGGAGACTAGGGCCCTGCTCCTGTAGGAGACTAGGGCCCTGCTCCTGTAGGAGACGAGGGCCCTGCTCCTGTAGGAGACTAGGGCCCTGCTCCTGTAGGAGACTAGGGCCCTGCTCCTGTAAGAGACGAGGGCCCTGCTCCTGTAAGAGACTAGGGCCCTGCTCCTGTAAGAGACGAGGGCCCTGCTCCTGTAGGAGACGAGGGCCCTGCTCCTGTAGGAGACGAGGGCCCTGCTCCTGTAGGAGACTAGGGCCCTGCTCCTGTAAGAGACTAGCGCCCTGCTCCTGTAAGAGACGAGGGCCCTGCTCCTGTAGGAGACGAGGGCCCTGCTCCTGTAGGAGACGAGGGCCCTGCTCCTGTAGGAGACGAGGGCCCTGCTCCTGTAGGAGACTAGGGCCCTGCTCCTGTAGGAGACGAGGGCCCTGCTCCTGTAAGAGACGAGGGCCCTGCTCCTGTAAGAGACTAGGGCCCTGCTCCTGGCTTCAACCAGAGCATCAATTCATTCATTCATTCGTTTTCTCACTGCATTTCAACTGCGGAGGAAGTTCAATCCCTGGTCAAGGTCACAAAAGGGTCACACCCAGGTGTTCTTGTTCAAACAGCAGACAGCGAAGAGGAGAGTGTTGGCTCATTTTAAAATGGTGCGCCGTTATACAAGTGCAAGCTGTGTTTGCAGGCGAGAGAGAATGATGTAAAACCCCACATTCAACACAGAAACCAAAACGACTGCGGAGACGGTCTGAATCAGAGGGCGTCAGACTCGGTACTGGAGGGTTTGATTGGCTGGGACAGATGTTGGGACACACTTGTGGTTCTAATCAGAGCCCTTGTCTTCTCAACACAGAAACCTGCCTCTCAAAATCTAAAACAACAAACAACCTATCTCTGCTGCTGAAGTCAGCTTGGTTGCAAACAAATGCTTGGAAATATCTTTTTAGACTTTCATTGCTCATCGCTATCAGATTTGCTTATATAAACAGCTGTAACTATTAAGGGGCCAGTATCAAGACAACAGAGACAAGAAACACGGTGCATTCAAACCCTTTTCATCCCAGGTTCAAAGCAACGAGGGGAACCCAAGCGATCCTCAATGCGTTGGTTCCCGTGTGAAGTCCCAGTTTGTAGGGAGAGGGGAGGATGAAACGTCCCACGAGATGAATAACAGCTCAACCTCAAACAATAACTAACAACCCCCAATGAGAGAACGAGGTACGCTGCTGATGGACTTGGTTCCAAGGTCAGAGGGATGGGCTGATCTCCTCCCTGGTTGGCTGGAAGGACCGGAGCATGTGACAGGACGTGGACAGCTCTGGACAGGAAGTGGGCGGTGAAGGGGGTTGGGCGAGTGTTATGAGAGGATTTAAAGCATGGTCTTAAGCAGTACAGCACCTCCTCTTCTCAGAGTGTCAGTTCTTGGGCTCTCTCCTGCTCCTCAGAGAGCTAGGTCCACAATCTACCCCCACTCTGTCACCAACACTCGTTCCATGGTTCTCTCTCTCTCTCACACTCTCTCTCTCTCTGGTCAATAATAACATCTCTAACTCTGGTGTCTCTAACTCGTCTCTAGGTTTCATCTGGCTGGCCCCGCCCCCGGCGTGCTGACAGGCAGCGGTAGGAGGATGGAGGACGAGGGGTGCAGGGAGTGAGAGGGGTTGCGGGGTGTCCACAGCGTACAGGGAGGGGTGGGGGGGTTTAGTTTTGTTTCTTGGCCTCCTGGTTGCCGTAGCTGGAGCCCGTTTTGTTCACCTCGGTCACGCCAATCAGGCGGCGGATGGCTATGGAGGCTGAGGAGGGTCAAAGGAAAGAAAACAGTGAAGAGCGATTTCAAGGGAATTAATTAACTCTCATTATCATTTAATTAATTAAATGTTGCGTAACATACACTTTCACATCCGGCGGTTGAGTGACTTAGTATAATAAGAACACAAATTGATTTTTCTCACTCCCATAATTCATTATCAAGGACAGAGCACATTTATCAGCATTCAGTTGAATCAAATTAGTCGCACTGAAATGAAAAAAGCATTCTGTTCCAATTTGGTTCACATAATTAGTCATAGTGTTCACCTATTCAACGATGTATGCAAAAAAAATACAAAATTCTACTTTTGTTGTAATCTTATATCAAAGTATATAATTTCTTACTTCCTGGAAAACGGTAGGTCACGTGCAATGACGACAACAGGTACCTTAGATTTTAGGCCAATAATCTCACGACATTCAACGCTATCCTTCTATCGAATCTGTCTTAAGTTCTTAAAACCCGTCCACTTGTCAATGTTCCAATCAAATTCCTCTAAACATATGTCCCACCCTCATAGCTTGTTTGCGTCGGAAATACGTCGAACTAGGGAAGTTAGATGATCTCAAACGTCCGTTTCTGTGTGACTTTAAGATGAATGTGCCGTCCAGCTGCAATGCCACATTCCACCAGTAGGGAGGGACCAAAACAACTCAATTTCCCAAGGGGAAGGGGCTAAGTGTACCCACCTACGATGAGGAAGAGGATGAAGCCGATGATGAGGAGGGGCGAGCCGCTCACCGCTACCCCGCAGGCGAAGTTGATGAGGGGCGAGAGCAGCAGGGTGGCCCAGAACAGGAAGTTGAGCAGCGTCCAGGGGCGACGCGCTGAGGTGACGGTGGGCCCCGGGAAACTGCCCTCCCTCTGGTAGTGCTCCTGCAGTGCATCCTGGGAAAGGGGGAGGGAGGGGGGCAGTAAGTGCTTATCTGGCCATGTAGATACAACATGCTTAGCCTACATTTGTAATCCTGAAAACAAAAGCAGTGGTTGAATTGAAATGGGCCCCGACTACAGAAACACGGCTGCCGTTAAGAGCCCATGTCCAGACTCACCTTCTCCTGGTAGAGCTTGTGGAGCCAGCTGGCACATTCCTTCTCATCATCTGGGATCTCCTCCACAGGGAAGCGCCTGGTGGGAGGGTGGGAGGGAGGGAGGGAGAGAGAGAGAGAGAGAGGGAGGGAGAGATAGAAAGAGAGGGGGAGAGAGAGAGAGAGAGAGAGAAAGAGGGAGAGAGAGTGAGAGAGAGAAAGAGGGAGAGAGAGTGAGAGAGAGAGGAAGGGAGAGCAAGAGAGAGAGGGAGGGAGAGAGAGAGAGAGAGGGAGAGAGAGAGAGAGTGAGTGAGGGAGAGAGAGAGAGAGTGAGTGAGAGAGAGTGAGTGAGGGAGAGAGAGAGAGAGAAAGAGGGAGAGAGAGTGAGAGAGAGAAAGAGGGAGAGAGAGTGAGAGAGAGAGGAAGGGAGAGCAAGAGAGAGAGGGAGGGAGAGAGAGAGAGAGAGAGAGAGAGAGTGAGTGAGAGAGAGTGAGAGAGGGGGAGAGAGAGGGAGAGAGAGAGGGAGGGAGAGAGGGAGAGAGAGTCAGCACAACACAAGGGCAGGGGGAGAATCTGCCATAGCAACAGCTTACCACCAGGGGGCGAGCACATGTTAGATGGGGATTCACTCAGCTGCCATACTGGTCAAGTCTGACTAATTGGTGGGATGAATGTGGAAGTGAGTCCAATGTTTGAAGTAACACGCTGAATACACTATCAGGATTACACTCCATTACCACTCATGTTTCACTGCCATAGTTCGTTTTCGTGTTTGTAAATACATGGGAGTGAATAGTTCTCCATAGACTGACCAACATGGCCGCTGTGTGAATAAAGCCAATGGGCCCTGATCCAAAAGTAGAAGACTTTAAGTACTTGAATGCTTTCCCCTGCACATTTAAAGAGTATCAAGAATCCCAGTCAACCCCCCCTCCCTCCCTCCCTCCTCTCCATCTCTCTCCCAGTCTCTCTACAGTGGGAGGAGCCAATCACCATCATATGCTGTAGAAGTGTTGGGCGACATGCCAGCTGTCTGGCTGCATGTACAAGTCCAAATGGGCTTGGGGGAGGAGCCAAGAGCTTCCAAAATACACCAATCACCAGGGGCCTCATTTATAAACATTGCGTAGAATCCACGTAACTAAGTTAGCTTAGCTAAGTGATTACTAAAATATACGCACAAAAAATCTCCGATTTATAAAACGCTGCGTATCACAACCCATGTTCACTCAGGCACGCCTACGCCAGCTGCCCTTTATAAATCACAATCAACACTTAACTTGGCGCACGTGAACGCGCGTTCTGATCACACCCCAATTAACGCCCACAATTGCCTATAAATGGTCAGTGATACGCCTATACATATGCAACGACAATGGAGCCGAGTGCAAAAGGCAGAAAGAGAAAGATACATTTTACCGATGCGAGGTGGAGGTATTGGTCAACGAGGTAGAGACGCCGCAAAAGTATCTTTTCGGAACGATGATTTCACATGTGCACGACTGATAAGAGCACCTGTTAGGCCTGAGTGGTCTGTTAGATAATGAATTATCTATCATGCAGGCTATATTGGCATTCGTTTAGTGCGGTAGGCCTTATATAGGTGGCTGCTTATATCCAAACTGATAATCATTATAAGCCTATAGTGTTGTTGCATGGGTAATGGGGTTTGGATCTATATTGCACGTAATCTAATGCTTCACAGGGTGGCCCATGAATAAAATGCCTAACTTATCAACGTATAAACGGGTCAATTTACAATGACATCCATAACAATGCAAACATGTAGGCCTATAGTGACTACTTAAGGCAAGTATCCCCAATTTAACTGTACGACAGATCTGAGGGTTCTTTGCAGCAGCCAATTTGTGTATTTTCCGGGATATCATGCATTTCACATACTTTCTCAAAACATTCTGTAGGCATATAGAAGCTGCGTGTTCTAATGGATGTTGCGGGATAGCCAAGCACATATTAGAACATCTGTGCCAAGTACCGGCATATCCAAGGCCCCGTGCGTCATGGCCTACTGTAATCCAGCTATATCAGTGCCTGTATCGAGGTCTTGTAAATATATGGGGTCCATGGATGAGTTTCATGTGATTCTATAAAGCGTAATTATAGCTACACACATGACGATTCGTCATTCAAATTAATAATCTAACTTGCTCCCTTGTGTTCTTACAACTTGGAGACGCATCACCTATGCGCTGTTTTGCGCACAGCTAATTCTACCAAAGCGGCATGTGAGCATTGGGATGACATGCGTTTTTAGGCCCACATTCCTCGTATGCCTGCTACATGACAATCATAAGACAATATGAGGATATATGATGATGTACAATATAACCTAATGTAGCCTACAGTTGCCTCAAGTAGGACATTTCCATTCACCGCTCAACATCATTGTAATTGCGGCTTGCCTCAGTGGTCATTCGGGTTTACATAAAAGCCTAATCAAATATAGGCTATAAATACATAAATACATTAACGAATGAATAGGTGGATAATTAAACATACGAATAATTAACTAAATAAATGATTAACTGAATAAATATACTTCAACGCCGAATGCAACATTTGTTTGGTGCGGTATAGGCCTTATAGTTGTAGGCTAACGACATACGGAATCATTACTATGATAAGCTATAGGCTCGTGTCGTGTTGTGTTATCAACGTAATGTGGCTTTTATTCATAGGCTACTGCCCGTGATACTTCTCGGGATAGCCTATAAATGAATAGGCCTACAACATAACATTATATTATGACACAAATGGGTAAATTCACAGACACATCCAAAGCAATGCCGACATTATTTCGTGATTAGGCTACGGTGGCGATTGATTCCGTTTAAACTGTGTGACACATTGGAGGGTTTCTTGCAGCGACCGATGTATTTATTATTCAATATGTCATGTGTTTCGCAGACTTTCCCGAGTTTCATCCCTCTGCCATCGGAGTCGCGTTTTCCCCTTTCTCCAGAAACGTGCTTATCGTAGTTAAAGGAGGGTCGAAGTGTGCGTAGAGTTACGCACACCTTCCGCCAACTTATCGCTCAGCTTGTTTTTTATAAATACCGAAAGTTGCGTAGAAAGTTGCTCAGCATGGGTTACGCACGCTTTTGTACTTACGCAACGTTTATAAATGAGGCCCCTGGTCTCAACTCAGGGAGGGGGGTGAGGGGGGGGGGGCAGGGGTTCCTGTCTGGTACCCACCTGATGCTCATATCAGCCATGTACTTCCTGTCTGGTACCCACCTGATGCTCATATCAGCCATGTACTTCCTGTCTGGTACCCACCTGATGCTCATATCTGCCATGTACTTCCTGTCTGGTACCCACCTGACGCTCATATCAGCCATGTACTTCCTGTCTGGTACCCACCTGATGCTCATATCTGCCATGTACTTCCTGTCTGGTACCCACCTGATGCTCATATCTGCCATGTACTTCCTGTCTGGTACCCACCTGATGCTCATATCAGCCATGTACTTGTTGCCGTTGACGATGCCCAGCAGAGTCGGCGTCTTCTTGTCTTTGAAGTTCAGCGTCACGTCGTACACAGCAGACACTGAGAACACAGAGGGCGTGAGAAACAATCATCCTGGGGTTTGATGATTGGCTTAATTATATAAAAGGGAAGTAGGCAACGGTGTGTGTGTGTGTGTGTGTGTGTGTGTGTGTGTGTGTGTGTGAGAGAGTGTGTGTGTGAGAGTGTGAGTGTGTGTGTGTGTGTAAGTGTGAGTGTGTGTGTGTGTGTGCGTGTGCGTGAGTGTGCGTGAGTGTGAGTGTGTGTGAGTGTGAGTGTGTGTGTGTGTGTGTGTGTGTGAGTGTGAGTGTGTGAGAGTGTGAGTGTGTGTGTGAGTCACCTGTCCCCTTCAGGCAGGCCAGCGTGGTGGTGAAGTGTGTGTGTGTGTGTGTGTGTGTGTGTGTGTGTGTGTGTGTGAGTGTGAGTGTGTGAGTCACCTGTCCCCTTCAGGCAGGCCAGCGTGGTGGTGAAGTGTGTGTGTGAGTGTGTGTGTGTGTGTGTGTGTGTGTGTGTGTGTGTGACTCACCCGTCCCCTTCAGGCAGGCCAGCGTGGTGGTGAAGCCCTTGGTTCTGGGGAGGAGGTGGTGAGTGTGTGTGTGTGTGTGTGTGTGTGTGTGTGTGTGTGTGTGTGAGTGTGTGAGTGTGTGAGTGTGTGAGTGTGTGAGTGTGTGAGTGACTCACCTGTCCCCTTCAGGCAGGCCAGCGTGGTGGTGAAGTGTGTGTGTGAGTGTGAGTGTGTGTGTGTGTGTGTGTGTGAGACTCACCTGTCCCCTTCAGGCAGGCCAGCGTGGTGGTGAAGTGTGTGTGTGAGTGTGAGTGTGTGTGTGTGTGTGTGTGTGAGACTCACCTGTCCCCTTCAGGCAGGCCAGCGTGGTGGTGAAGCCCTTGGTTCTGGGGAGGAGGTGGTATTTGAGTTTGGGGAGGCCTTTGCTCTCGGCCACCTGCATGCTGATCTGGTGCTTCTTCTCTGTGAACCGGGTGCCTTCACAGTACAGGAGGAACTACAGAGAGAGAGAGAGAGAGAGAGAGAGAGAGAGAGAGAGAGAGAGAGAGAGAGAGAGAGAGAGAGAGAGAGAGGTGCTTCAGAACATGAGCCACACAACAAGGGGATTCACACACACACACACACTTTATTTCATTCTCTCCCCTCCCCCGCTCTGCTAGCTTCAATTACAGATCAGGTGTCGCCCTAGAAAATCCAACACTTAATAAAGTCCTCATCCATCTCATCTTAACCTCCCTTCACTAAGTAGGCGGCGTGTCAACACGCCCCCTCGTAAGGGCACAACACGCCCCCTCGTCCGGCACAACACGCCCCCTCGTCCGGCACAACACGCCCCCTCGTCCGGCACAACACGCCTCCTCGTACGGCACAACACGCCCCCTCGTCCGGCACAACACGCCCCCTCGTCCAGCAGCTGGCTGGTCTGAGAAGAGCACCCCAGTGTTAGAGTGTGTTAGTGTGTCAGTGTGTTAGTGTTAGTGTGTAGTGTCAGTGTTAGAGTGTGTTAGTGTGTCAGTGTGTTAGTGTTAGTGTGTAGTGTCAGTGTTAGAGTGTGTTAGTGTTAGTGTGTCAGTGTGTGTGTTAGTGTGTAGTGTCAGTGTTAGAGTGTGTGATCTTGTTTGGAGGCAGAAGAGCACCTCAGTGTTAGAGTGTGTTAGTGTTAGTGTGTTAGTGTGTAGTGTCAGTGTTAGAGTGTGTGATCTTGTTTGAGGCAGAGGAGGCCTCAGTGTTAGTGTGTTAGTGTTAGTGTGTGTATTAGTGTGTAGTGTCAGTGTTAGTGTGTGTTAGTGTGTCAGTGTGTGTGTTAGTGTGTAGTGTCAGTGTGTGTTAGTGTTAGTGTGTGTGTTAGTGTGTAGTGTCAGTGTTAGAGTGTGTCAGTGTTAGTGTTAGTGTGTAGTGTCAGTGTTAGTGTGTGATCTGGTTTGGAGGCAGAAGAGCATCCCAGTGTTAGTGTGTGTGTGTTAGTGTGTAGTGTCAGTGTGTGTGTTAGTGTGTAGTGTTAGTGTTAGTGTGTGTGTTAGTGTTAGTGTGTGTGTTAGTGTGTAGTGTTAGAGTGTGGTGTTAGTGTGATCTTGTTTGAGGCAGAGGAGGCCTGTTATGTGACAGTCCGGTCTTTCCATCATGGGGATTATCAGATCACTCTGCTAGTTTGGACTAATCTGGCTGAGCAGCCGGTTAACGCGCGCAGGCAGGAGGAACTTCAGCTCGGGGCGACCCGGTGTGACTCACACCTCACCAACACCTCACACCTCACCAACACCTCACCCACACCTCACCAACACCTCGTACGGCACAACACACCCCCTCATAGGGCACAACACGCCCCCTCATACGGCACAACACACCCCCTCATACGGCACAACACGCCCCCTCATACGGCACCACACCACCACAGCGCCATACCTACCCACATGAACTCTGGGTAATCTTTGAGTCTGTTGAGCCCACTGAAGACTGTCTCTCTGTCCTCCTCCCACTTCCTCTTGCAGAAGACGATCTCCAGGAAGTACCATGTCCAGCCAATCAGAGGCACCTTCAGCAGCTCGTGTTTGGCCAGCACTTTGGAACTCTGGGTAAATTCATGAGATTATGGGTCTTTAAACAACTGAAGGACATAAGGAGTGATAGGCTGTGATATAAAACACAGGTCCATGATTGGCTGATTAGTAAAGGAACATGATAATACTGTGAGGACCTTGAAGCCAAGGAGAATAAACACGCTGAAATCAAATATTACACAAGATAAACATCCGGGGCGCACAGACAAAAACACACTCAAACTGAAGGACATATTGATATCTCCCATGTAGGAGGTGTGTATCTGGGTGAGTTTAAATGACGGGTCTGTAAAAATGTAACAAACATAAATGAATAACACTCAAAACCGAAGGGCATATTGATACCCTGCATGGAGGTGTGTGTTCTTGGTAGATTTAGACGGTATGAGAGAGTGGATACTTGGTAGGGTGACCATGAGAGGGTGCTAGGGCTGCACTATTATGACAAACGATTATTTGCTTCAAAATGGTAATTGCGATTAATATTTAATATATAATATGAATATATAATAACCAAAATGCTCCCAAATCACAGATGTTGATCCATTTCTTGCTACTAACTCACTGACCTCGTTTTCACTAATTTTTTCACTACTCACGGCTGCAGGTACTCTTGTGACACTGGTCTTGACCTACTGCTATCTGTCTTCAGTGAAATTGCTACGCATAGTGCATAGGAACGCATGTGATTGGTCAGACAGCATAAGCGCCTGTGATTCGTCCGTGTAGTCCTAGCACACTCAATTCAAAGCAAAATTATTAATCACATTAATTGTGGCCTTTTGCGATTAGTTAATTGCGGAGGTCATAATCTTGATTTTGATTAATTCCTGATTAATTGTGCAGCCCTAGAGGGGGCGGAGCCTCACCCCCAGGACCAGGACGCCGTAGCGTCACACATGGTCCAGACTCACCCCCAGGACGCCGTAGCGCTTACACATGGTCCAGCCCTAGAGGGGGCGGAGACTCACCCCCAGGACGCCGTAGCGCTCACACATGGTCCAGCCACACAGGAAGTCGATCTCGTAGTTGTGGTTGAGGATGATGATGACGTGCTCCTTGCCGAACCTGTCCACCGTGGCCTGGTCAGTGTAGAGGGTGCACTCTGTCCCCGACCACCACTCCAGCAGCATCACCAGCTCTGTGACAACACACACCACACACACCAACGTCACAACACACACCACAACACACACCAACGTCACAACACACACCACACGCCAACGTCACAACACACACCAACGTCACAACACACCCCACTCTGTCCCCGACCACCACTCTAACAGCATCACCAGCTCTGTACAGTGACACCACACACCAACGTCACAACACACACCACACGCCAACGTCACAACACACACCACACGCCAACGTCACAACACACACCACACGCCAACGTCACAACACACACCACACGCCAACGTCACAACACACACCACACGCCAACGTCACAACACACACGCCAACGTCACAACACACACGCCAACGTCACAACACACACCACACGCCAACGTCACAACACACACCACACGCCAACGTCACAACACACACCACACGCCAACGTCACAACACACACCAAGCGCCGTCACAACACACACCACACGCCAACGTCACACCACACACCAACGTCACACCACACACCACACGCCAACGTCACACCACACACCAACGTCACACCACACACCACACACCAACGTCACACCACACACCAACGTCACACCACACACCACACACCAACGTCACACCACACACCACACCACACGCCAACGTCACACCACACACCAACGTCACACCACACACCAACGTCACACCACACACCACACCACACGCCAACGTCACACCACACACCAACGTCACACCACACACCACACACCAACGTCACACCACACACCAACGTCACACCACACACCACACACCAACGTCACAACACACGCCACACCACACGCCACACACCAACGTCACACCACACACCACACACCAACGTCACACCACACACCACACACCAACGTCACACCACACACCACACACCAACGTCACACCACACACCAACGTCACACCACACACCAACGTCACACCACACACCAACGTCACACCACACACCAACGTCACACCACACACCAACGTCACACCACACACCACGCCAACGTCACAACACACGCCACACCACACACCAACGTCACACCACACACCACACGCCAAAGTCACAACACGCACCACACAACACACCCCGCGCCAACGTCACAACACCAACGTCACACCACACACCACACACCAACGTCACAACACACGCCACACCACACGCCACACACCAACGTCACACCACACACCACACACCAACGTCACACCACACACCACACACCAACGTCACACCACACACCACACACCAACGTCACACCACACACCAACGTCACACCACACACCAACGTCACACCACACACCAACGTCACACCACACACCAACGTCACACCACACACCAACGTCACACCACACACCACGCCAACGTCACACCACACACCACACGCCAAAGTCACAACACGCACCACACAACACACCCCGCGCCAACGTCACAACACACAACACACACCACACACCAACGTCACACCACGCGCCACACGCCAACGTCACAACACACACCACAACGTCACAACACACGCCAATGTCACAACACACAACGTCACAACACACAACGTCACAACACACACCACAACGTCACAACACACGCCAATGTCACAACACACAACATCACAACACACAACGTCACAACACACAACGTCACAACACACAACGTCACAACACACAACGTCACAACACACAACGTCACAACACACACCACACGCCATCGTCACAACGCACACCAACGTCACGGATAGCGGTCAAAAGGTTGACTGTATCACACACTGTCAAGCAGAGGCAAAGGACCGACACAGTTAGACCACACACACACACACACACGCACACACGCACACGCGCACACACACACACACACACACACACAGAGAGAGAGAGAGACACTCACGGCTCCAGAGCGAGTAGGACAGCCTGCAGTTGATGGTGCGGTAGAGCTGCTTGTTGAAGGGCCAGAGCACGCAGGAGCACAGCTGGATGAAGTTGATGATGAGGCCGCTCACCACGAACACGAAGCCCATCAGCAGCTGCAGGACGAACAGGGTCTTCAGGTGGCCTAGCAGACCCATGACTGGGGGGTCCGGGGGGGGCCGGGCTCCGCGATGCACAGGCTGACCGACCTGCAGGGAGGGAGGGAGGGAGGGAGGGAGAGGGAGGGAAGGAGAGAGGGAGGAACAGGGGGAGGGAGGGAGGGAGGGAGGGAGGGAGGGAGGGAGGGAGGGAGGGAAGAACGGGGGGGTGGGAGATGAAGAGAGAGAAAGAAGGAGAGTGAGGTTTTGGCGATGAGGCAGGGAGGGGTAATAATGAGAGAGAGAATGATTCAGGGATGTGACATCACTACTCACCACGGTGGGTTTTCTTTACAAGCCCCGCTTGCACGGTCCGTCACTCAATATTACAGACCTATAGAAGAGACACAGAGAGAGAGAAAGAGAGAGAGAGAGAGAGAGACAGAGAGAGAGAGAGAGAGTCAAACATAAAAGCAGAATCTGAATATACAGAGACGAAAAAAAAAAGCTTCCCCTTCTAAGCCTGTATGCAATAGGGCAGCCGAGTTGGAGGAAGTTGAGAGGAGAGAGAGAGAGAGAGAGAGAGAGAGAGAGAGAGAGGAACACACATGCAGGATCTCCCAGCTCAGACCAGTCCAACACGCTAGCAGGCCCACTGTCACTGAGAGGGAATGTGACTCTGCCGTCTTGTCAGAAGAGCAGCACGTGAGAGAGGGAGGGAGAGAGGGTGAGAGAGAGGGTGAGAGAGAGGGAGGGAAAGAGGGAGGGAGACGGAGGGTGAGAGAGGGTGAGAGAGAGGGAGGGAGAGAGAGGGGGAGGGTGAGAGAGAGGGAGGGAGAGAGAGAGGGAGGGAGAGAGGGAGGGAGATAGGAGGGTGAGAGAGGGAGGGAGATAGGAGGGTGAGAGAGGGTGAGAGAGAGGGAGGGAGATAGGAGGGTGAGAGGGAGGGAGATAGGAGGGTGAGAGAGAGGGAGGGAGACAGGAGGGTGAGAGAGAGGGAGGGAGACAGGAGGGTGAGAGAGAGAGAGGGAGAGAGAGAGGGAGGGAGATAGGAGGGTGAGAGAGGGAGGGAGATAGGAAGGTGAGAGAGAGGGAGGGAGGCAGGAGGGTGAGAGCAACATCTGTCAGCGCATGATGACAGGGCTTCGGGTCAAAGCCCTCAAACTCTCCCCCCTGGGCTCCATTCGTCCCTCCGTCATATTCCACACTAACGAAGGTCTTCAGGGATTCCACCGTTCAAAAATCAGACCTCATCCTTCGTTCACGTTCCCACTGGCGGCTGAAAGGGCCTCCATTCAAGCCCCGCCTCCATTCAAGCCCCGCCTCCCTCGCCTTTCAGCCTGGCTTTCTGATTTGATTTGATTTATTGACAAAAGTATTACATTAGTATTAAAAAAACAACAACGTGTGCATTGACAGGAATAAAACTAAAAGTCCAAGACTTTTCATCCTGCACCTTCAGACATCCAAACTCTGCTTTGGATCATGGTCTTCAACCTGGTCTGCTACCTGGTCTGCTACCTGGTCTCCTACCTGGTCTCCTACCTGGTCTCCTACCTGGTCTCCTACCTGGTCTCCTACCTGGTCTCCTACCTGGTCTGCTACCTGGTCTGCTACCTGGTCTCCTACCTGGTCTCCTACCTGGTCTCCTACCTGGTCTCCTACCTGGTCTCCTACCTGGTCTGCTACCTGGTCTGCTACCTGGTCTGCTACCTGGTCTGCTACCTGGTGCCGTCTTTTCCTCTTAAGAGTTGAGGGAACAAGAGGAAGACGTGGTTTTGTTCCCTCACTGAACCACCATGCTTCCATCCAACACAACACAACACCAGCTCGTCTGCGTGAAGACAGGAGAGACAAGGAGACAGGGAGAGACAGGAGACAGGGAGAGACAGGAGACAGGGAGAGACAGGAGACAGGGAGAGAGAGACAGGGAGAGAGAGACAGGGAGAGAGACGGGAGACAGGGAGAGAGAGACAGGGAGAGAGACGGGAGACAGGGAGAGAGAGACAGGGAGAGAGACGGGAGACAGGGAGAGAGAGACAGGGAGAGAGAGACAGGGAGAGAGAGACAGGGAGAGAGACGGGAGACAGGGAGAGAGAGACAGGGAGAGAGAGACAGGGAGAGAGACGGGAGACAGGGAGAGAGAGACAGGGAGAGAGACGGGAGACAGGGAGAGAGAGACAGGGAGAGAGACGGGAGACAGGGAGAGAGACGGGAGACAGGGAGAGAGAGACAGGGAGAGAGACGGGAGACAGGGAGAGAGAGACAGGGAGAGAGACGGGAGACAGGGAGAGAGAGACAGGGAGAGAGACGGGAGACAGGGAGAGAGACGGGAGACAGGGAGAGAGAGACAGGGAGAGAGACGGGAGAGAGAGACAGGGAGAGAGACGGGAGAGGGAGAGACGGGGAGAGAGACGGGAGAGACAGGGAGAGAGAGACGGGAGAGGGAGAGACGGGGAGAGAGACGGGAGAGGGAGAGACAGAGAGAGAGACGGGAGACAGGGAGAGAGAGGGATATACAGTCACAGTCTCCTGCGCCATGTGTGGAGTCCTTTGACCCAGATAGATCGCGCCAGAATGCGGAGCCAAGTTCACACAGACGACACCTTCCTCTGTGACGGGAAGTGCCAAGAATATCGTGTGTGTGTGTGTGTGTGTGTGTGTGTGGGCAGTATTAGTCCATCACTTGGAGTCGAGCCCGAGGGCTAACCTTGATTTCCCAGGCCTGTTCTGGTGGTGGTGAATGTGGAGTGAATCAGAGGCCCAGCCAGGCGTCTGAATCAAGGACAGAGGAACAGCCTTCAGATAAGGCCTCCCTTCAGCACTAGACTCAACACTTCCCAGAGAGACCAGGCCAACTGAACACTTCCCAGGGAAGACCAGGCCAACTGAACACTTCCCAGGGAAGACCAGGCCAACTGAACACTTCCCAGAGAGACCAGGTCACCTGAACACTTCCCATGGAAGACCAGGCCACCTGAACACTTCCCAGGGAAGACCAGGCCACCTGAACACTTCCCAGGGAAGACCAGGGCTGTGTTCCGAATCGCCTACTACCCTACTATATAGTATGCCAAAACAGAATGTAGTATGTCCCAATACATAGTATGCCACATGCAGTATGGCAAAAATACCAGGATGTCCTACTACATCCGGTGGTATTTTGCAGTATGCAAGCCAGCAGGCTTTTCTGGCTATTCTGACCCACAATCCTGTGCGCAGCGGAAATGTGCGTCACATGCGCGAGTTGACAGCTGTAGACGAATGTCGCGTTATGGACAGCGACGGATGTGGGCAAATTTCAAGGCGCAATGTTATGACAAGGTAGTATGTCCCAATTGGATGCCTACTGCTTGCAAAGTACGTACTTTCTAAGGGCAGCTGTAGTAGGTACTGGTAGTAAGAAGTAGAAGTATGCGATTCGGAACGCAGCGCAGGCCACCTGAACACTTCCCAGGGAAGACCAGGCCACCTGAACACTTCCCAGAGAGACCAGGCCAACTGAACACTTCCCAGGAAGACCAGGCCACCTGAACACTTCCCAGGGAAGACCAGGCCACCTGAACACTTCCCAGGGAAGACCAGGCCAACTGAACACTTCCCAGAGAGACCAGGCCAACTGAACACTTCCCAGGGAAGACCAGGCCAACTGAACACTTCCCAGGAAGACCAGGCCACCTGAACACTTCCCAGGGAAGACCAGGCAACTGAACACTTCCCAGGGAGACCAGGCCACCTTGTCTCTTCTGGTCTAAGCAGCGCTGCAGAGCATGTGGTGTAACGTTCCCTTGATGAGGTCAGTTATACTCGGCCACCTGCGTTAGGGAACCATGGGGACACGCCCCCCACGTTCCCCCGCCTGGTCCACACTTTTTTCCACATGGCACAAAATACGCAGTTTGACCAAAAGTTTGGAGTGAGATTTTTTCACTTAGTCACAAGCCCCCCCCCCGACCGAGGCCTTCTAAAGCGCGGGCCGGGTGGGACCGCCCTTTTCGCCCCTCCAGTGGCGGCCCAGGATGTGCGCCCGTCCAGGAAGGCGTCTGGCTCCCCGAGGAGTCAATTGCGTCAATTCTAAGAGTTTTGGTTTGAAAAGAAAAACAAACTTCAGATTTTATCTACAATAAAATAAAAAATAAAAATAAAATAAAAAAATAAAAGCCCAGTGGCTCTAAATAAAATGCTCAGTGGCTACAGGATCAATTCAACGTCCAAGTCAATATGATCAGAAAATGGTTTGCGTGTGCATTTGTGCACTTTGTGGAGCGGACATAGAGAACACAACAAATCAATTTCTTTAATGAACACTTGAATCACCTGGGAGTCCGGATGTATCCATGGCAACAGAGCCAGATTCCACACGGTGTTCTGGGGATTAGACTGCTTCAATGCATCTTCATTAATTAACTTTCTCTTTCTCCTTCTGCCTTTTAACAAAGCCTTCGTCTACATGCAGCAAGACATGTTAAGGAAGGATGGATCTAGCTTGTTGATGTCATTTTCTTTAAGCACGGGAGCTAACCCCCTCTCAATGTTCATGCCCCCATCCTCCACAAATGAAAACACCCTCTAAAAGCTACTCACTTGACCCATGACCCCAAACCCTCTTAGATGTCCCAAGGCAATGCCTTCAGTCACATCCTGTCCTCCTCGCTCAAGGCCCTCACGTTCCCATGCCTACCAACACACCCTGGAGGTTGTCTGTGAATTCAAGACTATTGCACTCAACACACCACACACAGCCACGGCAAAACTAACTCCAGGGAGCCCAGTTGTTGTTGTGAAGGGCCCAGTCAGAGCTCCAGAGAGCCCAGTTGTTGTTGTGAAGGGCCCAGTCAGAGCTCCAGAGAGCCCAGTTGTTGTTGTGAAGGGCCCAGTCAGAGCTCCAGCCCCCGGGGGCCCGAGGGAGATAACAGTGGGGCAGAGGGCAGCCTGGAAGACGGATTAGAGACACTGGGTTAAAGGAGCTTACAGGAGAGAACAGCTGCCTCTCCGGTCTCCTCTGACACCTGCACCCAGGTAGGCTAATCAAATGAGCTTTCTATTAGCCATTATCTATAGCCTATAGGCCACCTGAAACAGTCCCTGAACAAGCACAGTCCAGGTCTGGATAAGGTGACAATCCATTATGGTCCCAATTCTACAAAGAAAATAGACAGTAAATTGAGTCAAAGTAGAACCTCTCTGAAACTACCATCATACCAGGGATGACTGTGTCCAATGTTCTTGATGGTGAACCTATCAACCATCCAGATACAGACCTGGACTATAACCAGGGTTAACCAGTCAGATACAGACCTGGACTATAACCAGGGTTAACCAGCCAGATACAGACCTGGACTATAACCAGGGTTAACCAGTCAGATCCAGGACTATAACCAGGGTTAACCAGTCAGATCCAGGACTATAACCAGGGTTAACCAGTCAGATCCAGGACTATAACCAGGGTTAACCAGACAGATACAGACCTGGACTATAACCAGGGTTAACCAGCCAGATACAGACCTGGACTATAACCAGGGTTAACCAGCCAGATATAGACCTGGACTATAACCAGGGTTAACCATCCAGATCCAGGACTATAACCAGGGTCAACCAGCCAGATCCAGGACTATAACCAGGGTTAACCAGCCAGATACAGACCTGGGGCCGGTTGCACAAAACATCTTAAGTTAATATTTCCCTTAAGTTCTGACTTAAGGTTTCCTTAAAATAAAATCTGTTGCACAAACACCCTTAAGTATTCCCCTTATGGTTTCCTTAAGATGTCCCTCAAGTATTTAAGGTTTTCTACTTATCTCGGTATAATACTTAAGGAGTCCCTTAAAGTCAGTTAAGGTGTTGCACAAAAGACCTTAGCAAGCAAAATAAGGGAAAAAACGTAAGGGACCTCTACCCCAACCTTAGCTAAGTTATGGCTGCGTTTATGAACATAAACGATGGAAATCGAGTCCCAAGAAGAGTGTTCCGCGACAGGGAGAACCCACTAGACACTCTTAGTAAGGAACAACTGATATTTAATTACAGATTTGATCGACAGTCCATTTTTGACTTGTCCGACCGCCTGGGCTTGGACCACCCAACCTTCTGAAGCTATGCGCTTCCAGCCCCGTTGCAATTGATGATTGCGCTCCGATTTTATGCGACGGGATCTTTTCAGTCGGTCCTCGCAGACATTATTCATGTCCACCGTTCTACTGTGTGCCGTGTGGTTCACCGGGTATCAAACGCCCTTACCGGTCTGCTGGATGAGATGGTCAACTTCCCATCTAAACGGGAGGAGGATGCGGTAGCGGCACACTTTTTTAATGTTGCCGGCTTCCCGAAAGTGTGCGGGGTCGGTAGACGGGACGCACATCAAGATTCAAGCACCCACCCAGTACGAGGAGCAATTTATTAATCGGAAAAATCCACTCCATCAACTTTCTCTTCCTCAGACCAGTTCGGCTTTCTCTTTTTCTCCTCAGACATTTTCCCCAGCGTCTCAGGACGTCCCAGTGTAGTGACAGATAGCCGGTCACGTGCAAGCAAACCAATGGTCACCATGGAAACTACAATTTTACTGCTGTAAAATCTCTTTCCTTGTATGAAAACCCTTAACGTTTCCCCTTAGCTAAGGAAACCTTGTAAGGGATTCTGTGCAACACCCTTAAGTAATCCCCTTAACTAAGGGGAAATTAACCCTTAAGGGTCATACTTAAGGGAAAAACTTAAGATGTTTTGTGCAACCGGCCCCTGGACTATAACCAGGGTTAACCAGCCAGATACAGACCTAGATCCTGGACTATAACCAGGGTTAACCAGACAGATACAGACCTAGACTATAACTAGGGTTAACCAGCCAGATCCAGGACTATAACCAGGGTTAACCAGACAGATCCAGGACTATAACCAGGGTTAACCAGACAGATACAGACCTGGACTATAACCAGGGTGAACCAGCCAGATACAGGACTATAACCAGGGTTAACCAGCCAGATACAGGACTATAACCAGGGTTAACCAGCCAGATACAGACCTGGACTATAACCAGGGTTAACCAGACAGATACAGACCTGGACTATAACCAGGGTTAACCAGCCAGATACAGACCTGGACTATAACCAGGGTTAACCAGACAGATACAGACCTAGATCCAGAACTATAACCAGGGTGAACCAGCCTAGCCAGTGGCCCAGCCCCGTCCCTTCCAGCTGGTCTTACCAGTAGACGTAGTAGCCGATAGCCATGACCACCAGCGCTCCACAGATCCCTGTGAAGATCATCACCGCGCCCTGGTTCAGCATCTTGACTTCGTCAGTGTCCCACCAAAACACAAATTACTCAACAAAAAACCGGGGTGTTATCGGACAGCGGACCCTTCACAGCCAGTCCTGCTGAGCAGCCATGCTAATCCGTCAGGGGAGCAGGAGATTATGATGATGCCAGCAAGAACACAACCAGATCGCGCTGGCGAGGAGGAGGGGAGCGAACGCCGGGAACTGTGCGATCAGTGCACCAGCGGATCACGCCGAAACACCCCAGAAACTCTGAACGTGGCCCAAAAGAAGTCTGGCAGAGAAGCGCCCCAGGAGCGGCACACCCTCACCGATTCAAATCCCACTTTAGACGTACGTAGGACTGAGCAAATGTGTCTCACGTTCACTGGACAGTGACGCTCTTCTCGGAGGAGGGTAAGAGAGACGCACACGTAAGCGGTGTATTACCTGCCTGCCCCTGCTGTAATCTGTTGTGGATCAGATTAGAGCAGATTAGCCAACTACAGGCACCCTGGATAAGTCACTTCCCATCTCCATCAATCTGAGAAGGGGGAGGGGAGCTGAGTGTCCTTGAAAAGGGGCGGAGCTACCGTATGCTAAAAGATGACCATGACGTGTTGCTGCTGGCCATTGGACACAGCTTGGTGCCATTCCAGGAAGTGTAGGAGCAGCAACATCAGAACTTGGTTAAATGGTTTATTTCGCTAATTAGCATATTTTTTCTGTTACTGGTTTCGGTTTTATTCTCTGAGGACATTGATGAGCTTTGGTTGTATCCATCACAACACTAAAGAAGGTTCATTCTACACACCCAAATAGCTTGGCTTTGAGGAAATCAAAGCAGGCTTGTAGCAGTCATGCTTGCAAAACCCTTCAGCGTCAGACAAACAGTACCAGTTGGTTGAAGCGGAGAGGGGAGAGACGGAAATAAACGTATCCAGCCACCCTTAACGGGACGCTGGAGGTCAGTGTTGCTGAGCCAGAGAGCACCCCCTTCCTGCTGGGCTTCCAAGCTGAATCAGAGAGGAGATGGAAACACAACGAGTAGGACAGAATGAAGGTCATTCAGAGTCCAAGGGTGAAATGCTCCACCTCAAAACAGCGCTCATGCCCATGCAAACACACAGCAGTCGGCTAATGGCTTCAGCCTAATTGCTCTTTGTTCATTAAGCAGGCCAATGGTTTTGCACAACTCAGCAGACCAGACACATCCATCCATGGTCTCAAAACGAGCATACTAACGGACTGGGCTTAGTTAGCACAGAAAACAGCTCCAGAGACCGTCTCCGCTATGGCAGGCTCCCTCTGGGTCCCTCATGGTGTATCCATAGTTCTGAGCAGGTGAGATGAACCCCTGAGATGAATACAACGGTGAGATGAATACAACTCAAGGATCCAAGAGGCACTTCTTACTGCGGTCAGTAGAACGAGGACGTCGGTGGAGTAGGCCTTGCGTTTGTTGAGTAGGCCTTGTGTTTGTTGAGTAGGCCTTGTGTTTGTTGAGTAGGCCTTGTGTTTGTTGAGTAGGCCTTGTGTTTGTTGAGTAAACAGTGAACATGCTGGCTGACCCCTTCTCACATCCAGCCAGCTGCCCAATCACATCCAAGGTCAGCGCACCAGCATTCTGTCCTAAACGACCCCAGACCCCAGCCCGCTTCTCCACCCCTCCCACCGAGGGTAATGGGATTAGCGGGCCTATAGCCCCCGTTTGTACCCACGTTTATGGCATGCTGTATCCCATGCTACTGTTCTGACTGTGGTGACTTATCACCTAGTAACACTCCTACATTTGGACGTTGAGTATCGGTTGGGCAAGACTTGGGCTATGCTGCAACATGAGTGCTACTCGCTTGCAGCGATTGGGCTCAATGCCAGACACAGCAGCATACAGGGCCATAGATAGCAGTGGATGGATCATAGCTCTATGGTATGATGAACAGCCGCTCAAACATACCACAGGAGAGACACTGCCATAGTGACAGCTTACCCACTTTACCTGTTCGTCTCAAGACAGAGCAAAATATGTGCTTTAAAGGGCGATTTCTCTAAATACATGTGAGGTTCAGCTGGTTGTATGTAGGGAAGCGAGCTTCAGTAACTGCTGAGAGGATCATGCTGTTCTTCAGGTTCTGCATGCATGAGTTTAAACTGAGTTGTCCTGCCAGTGACTGAGGTATGAACCTTTGATATGGCACCAGGACAGATCCCAGATTGAAGGCTTACCAAAGGTCCCAGCTGTGGAAATGCTATTCAGTCCCATGTGATGCCATGATTCCCAACCACATGATTGCGTGGCTCAATTGAATAAATACATTAGAATAGAACAATTCTCAAAAAGAAACGTTTCCTACCTCCGATAACACTGAACGCTAGTAACCCCAAAATGGGATGACACTGGTACGCATGCGCAGTCAGTGCTGACAGGACCCATGCGGTGTCACTAGCATAGCAACACTAGCTAGCTAACTATGCTAATAGTAGCCATGTAGATAGAAGAACTAGTTCATAATCTTGCATGCACAGGTGCATTTCCAAACATCAGACCCTGTTAACTAACATTGTATAACAGCTAAAGTTAGCTTAGCATGTCTACTTCTTCAGTAATGGGAATGCACTAGCTAACGTGTTACTCGAGCTTGATAGCACTAGCATGCTAACTCAGTGCTATCCACAGACACATGCAGGTGACTTGAATTCAGGTCTGAATTTAGCTCCACGTCAACCAAACCACCCCGAGAACTGATCTTTTTTAGCTAACCAGCCATAAGAAGAGTTGCAAAGCAGCCCAAGCAAGCTACAGTGCTAGCTAACATGCTAACTAACTAGCTAGCATGCTAACACCGGCTGAGTTACTACGTTACTGGACTCGGAACGGTATCTAGACTAGTGGTGCTGGCTCAGACTACTCCCTGGGACGGTATCTAGACTAGTGGTGCTGGCTCAGACTACTCCCTGGAACGGTATCTAGACTAGTGGTGCGGGCTCAGACTAGTGGCTCAGACTATTCCCTGGAACGGTATCTAGACTAGTGGTGCTGGCTCAGACTATTCCCTGGAACGGTATCTAGACTAGTGGTGCTGGCTCAGACTAGTCCCTGGAACGGTATCTAGACTAGTGGTGCTGGCTCAGACTATTCCCTGGAACGGTATCTAGACTAGTGGTGCTGGCTCAGACTATTCCCTGGAAAATGACCATGTCATATGTACAAATAACATCTCAAACACTGTATTCTTCGGTTGGGTAGCCAGGTAACTGGATACATACTTAGTAGTACTTAGTAGTAGTAGTACATACTAGTTAGCTTAGACACATTATTTCATAAGAGATGACCTAAAATCCACGTTTATCTGCCGTTAACCGCCAAAGCTCTCCCATGTTCCCTCTCACTAACGCGCGAGCCCAGGTGCTTCTAACCGTCGCGCAGCTCGCTCGCTAGAACCACTAGAACCACTAGCTAGAACCACTAGCTAGAACAACTAGAACAACTAGCTAGAACAACTAGAACAACTAGCTAGAAAACTAGAACAACTAGCTAGAACAACTAGAACAACTAGCTAGAACAACTAGAACAACTAGAACAGCTAGAACAACTAGAACAACTCCTCACACAGATAATACACACTGAGGTTTAGTCAGAATCAAATGGACCCACTGAGGATAACTCAATCACACACACGGACTAGTCGTCGCTAGTTGCAGCAGTTCCATTGAAGTGTTCATTTCAGTAAATAGCCGGACCCCTCGCTAGCTAGTTAGCATGCTAAGCTAATGCTAAGCTAATGCTAGCTACCAACATGAACGCACTGCTACCTGGTGTTCGGCTGATGGATGGGTCTCCTGACGTCAGATGTCTTCGTGGTTTAAAAGCTTAAAATATTCTAGTCTCCACTGGTTATGTCTGGGAGAAGAGGGAGATAGTTAAAGCTAATTGAGTAGCAGGATGCTCTAGTGTTAGTAGATAGAGCCCCTGCGAGCAGTCTGCACAGGAGATGCCCCACTTCCGGTCTGGCTCCCTGCCTGGTTATATTCATGACATCATATAACACAATCAACTCTGAGCTCAGAATGATACCAGCTATTTATACCCTGACTTCTGGTCGTAGAATAGCCCCTTGCTCTTATAGTGTCTGTCTTATTATTAGTAGTATATCGGCCATTGTGTCCCCTTAGTTCAAGTTCATCAAATCATCAGACAGGGGGGAGGGGGGGGTTGGGGCATAGGGTAGCAAAACACAGTTCACCCATTTTGAAGAAAAAACAAACAAAAACTAACTCTTCCCTGACCTCTCTCAACATGACAAGCACATTAACACAAAATGATAGATTATATAGTAAATTCAAATAGCTGCATTAACATAGGCAAGCAGCAAAGTCAAAGCATAGTTTCTTCCTCTCCTGGAGCAGAGGCAGGGACTGGGTCTCCTCGCTATGGTCAGAATAGGACTGTTTCTTCCTGGAATAAGCCTATAGTGCACTCATTCAGGACCAGTGTGTAGTATCCATCTGGGTGATGCTCAATAGGCTCTAAAGCTCTGCACACCAGCAGCAGAGAGAGGACATTAGAGATGGGTTTTGGGGGTTTGATCTTATTGGTTCTGGTGACTCAGACCCGCTCCTCTCCCTACAGGACATCCTGTCATTCTCCTCCAGCGAAGAGGAATCATGAACAATGTCAAACCATTTTTTGCATTCACTCATTTTGTACAACAGTAATATACCATATGGGAAGTTATCTTGGTTCCTGAATTTGGCATTGCAATTGCACTTCTCATGTTGTCTCCCTGGAATCTATCAATTACAAGGTGTGATGAGAATGACTACAGACCAGCAGCTGTAACACAACCTTTGATGAGTTGAGTCATGCTTGTTCATGTCCTTATCCTATATCACCCACGTTCCCCAAATAACCCAGGTCCCTTTACCAGTCTGCATTAAAACAGTCAACCATATACAATAGACAACAATCCAGACACTGCTGATCACTCCAAGTTCATTATTGTGACAATTTTTAGTAATTGGCTGTTCCATATGTTCCAGCATGGTAATGGTTGGCCTCAATGAGGACAATAGAGCAATACATTTGCACCATGTCAATACATCAGGGCTAGTCAAAACATAGACTCACAAGTCAGTCTCTGCATGCGAGACTAGTCAAAACATGATGGACCTCATCTCACTGCGGGCATCGGTGGATCCATGAAGAGACCTGCGCCCTCTGCTGGTGAGTAGGAGTAATCACACTCTACTACACGGGCTCAGCAGGGTCGCTCGGGATTATCCTGCATCGGGTCAGATGCAATGTTACAAAACGTTCAAATGGAAATGTATCTGCATTTACATTTGTATTGTATATTCAGTGTCCATGATATAAAGTAAAATAAAGGATAGAATACAATGTTTTCTTACTGAATACCCAGTATTGTACTACTATAGCACCAGGCAGATATCCCTGGCACAGACACTCTGGTACAGAGAGAGACCAGCAGGAGACATGGCTGTAGTGTTGGTGCTGTAGTGTTGGTGTTGTAGTGTTGGTGCTGTGTGTTGCTGCTGTAGGTGAACACATTGACATGCCTGTTTATTTGGGTTAATGCTATCTATCCAATGTTATCAATGCCTGGGATTAGAGCTGGGAAAGTAAAGATGTGAAATCTGCCTCTAATCTCACAATATACAACAGGCTCCAACAAGCACATCAATACAGAGCAAGCTTGTAGACCGTTTTATGTTCTAGAATAAGTCATCATTCATCTCTTCACTTCTCATTTGTATGGATCCTGACATGCAGGAATCCATTTTGTTCCTGGGTATACAGTAGTATTGTCTCAAAACAGGTCATTTATGTGAGAGGAGGTTAACCAGCCAATCATTATGTTTGCTGAGCCACCTGGGTATTTGCTTTCTACATTATGGATGTGAGCTATTTTCTGAGAAAGCCCAGTAACATGAATGTAGGACTCAGGTTCTTTCTCAATATCCCACAGGGAGACCTGGCAGCGAATCAATGCTTCGCTTGTTTGCCAATTTAAAGATTCAGTCCATGTTGAGATGAACAAGAGGAACAGAGACAGGCCATTCACCATGGTTAGATCCCATTAGCATTAATACCCTAAAGAGAACATGGTTCCATATACCACAGGGTTCCCCCCACGTTCCCCTCTCTGAGGTTCCTCACTAAAAGAATGATATAATATTATAACAGAGGGACATGTCTCCTCTGTAACTCTGCTGTAGAGACATGCAGCTAGAACAGGAAGCAGAGGGACATGTCTCCTCTGTAACTCTGCTGTAGAGACATGCAGCTAGAACAGGAAGCAGAGGGACATGTCTCCTCTGTAACTCTGCTGTAGAGACATGCAGCTAGAACAGGAAGCAGAGGGACATGTCTCCTCTGTAACTCTGCTCTAGAGACATGCAGCTAGAACAGGAAGCAGAGGGACATGTCTCCTCTGTAACTCTGCTGTAGAGACATGCAGCTAGAACAGGAAGCAGAGGGACATGTCTCCTCTGTAACTCTGCTGTAGAGACATGCAGCTAGAACAGGAAGTAGGGGGGAAGCAAGGAGAGTGTGTCATGAAAAGATTAATCATTTATTATTACCCATCTTCTCAGAGCAGCAGCTTATGTTGCGGAACTTTCTAGTGTAAAGATCTGCATCATAGATACAAAAAACATTCCTGACCGGTGATCTTCTTGCTAACAGCACAAAGGCCATGTTATGTTATGTTACTCTGGCATGTCTGTCTATGCGTGTCCTTCAGATACAACACTAGCAAGACAATCACTGTGTGAAAAAAAAATCAATGATTAGCATTCATAAAAGACTATATTCAAAATGATCTGTGCAAATATCGATGCTTCCGTTTCAAATGTGTAAGACATTTAAGGATGAATAACATGTATACAGTAAATTAGGATGTTATGATTAGCAATGTAAGACATTTACAGTACTGTGATCATGAACATTCAATAACAGTTGAAATAAAAAATAATAAAACAATCTAAAAAAATGTCTTAAAATGGATTTTCTACATTGAAATATATTGATCTGCAGACCTAAGACCAATAATCACTCAACCAACAATCATGAAACCCAGACCAGACTGAAGCCCAATCACGCTTCTATCCCTTAGACAGCATTCTCACATCACACTTCACACACTGCCTGACAGAACATTGACATCATATTTTTGGAGGTATCAAGAACACAGTTGGTTCTCTGGACAAATTAGAATGACTCATCAGGCTTATACAGCTATACATTTCCAAGGCTAAATGATGAGTCAGGGTCCTACAGACATGGATATGGCAGTGCCAGCGTGTGAGCAGGGAGAATCCCCTGATAACCTCCGTCATGAAAACAATGAGCTCTCCAAGAGATCTTATAAGGCAAATACTCATGATAGCCCATGAGATTCAAATCCAACATGTTATCCTATCAGAGGGGGTGTTACAAGACTGTGGCCTCCACTACAATTGCGGGGTCCTCGATGTCGGCTTTGCTCTGGACCATCCTGAGCTCCAGTTGGGCAGGGCTGGGTCTCCTCCCAGAGCCGGACATCTCTGACCGGGAGAGGAGGAGAGGAGGAGAGGAGGAGAGGAGGGGAGGAGGAGAGGAGAGGAGAGGAGAGGAGAGGAGAGGAGAGGAGAGGAGAGGAGAGGAGAGGAGAGGAGAGGAGAGGAGAGGAGAGGAGAGGAGAGGAGAGGAGAGGAGAGGAGAGGAGAGGAGAGGAGAGGAGAGGAGAGGAGGAGGGGATGTTCAAATCAACAGAGGCAGATAAATAAATGCAAACTGGACCCAATTGGCAGACAGACTTACAGAGGTACAGAAGCACTGACACACAGCTGCACACATGCACTCAGTACACAGTCAATCAGGGGTCTCAATCAGGGGTCTCAATCAGGGGTCTTAATCAGGGGTCTTAATCAGGGGTCTCAATCAGGGGTCTTACCGTTGGCGTAGGTAAAGGTTCTCTGAATGACGTGGTGCATGACTGAGACGGTTTTCTCACAGGCCAGCTGAGAAGAGAATGACCGGTGGACGAGGGTTAGAACAGTGTTCCTCAGCGAGGTTCTGTCACCGCTAACTCTGCCTCTGACATGACCCACTGACCTTCAGGTCCTTGGGGTGGTGGTGGGTCCAGGCCAGCAGCAGGGCAGCAAACAGGTCCCCTGTCCCCACAAACACTGCGTCCACCATGGGGACGTCCACCCGGATCTTCTGGGTGCATTTGGTCCCATCCGGTCTCACTGGAAGAGAAATACGGGTCCGTCAGTCCTGGTCTGACTCAGCGGATGTCGGGTCGGTCCAGTCCTAGTCTGACTCAGCGGATGTCGGGTCGGTCCAGTCCTGGTCTGACTCACCGGATGTCGGTTTGGGAGATTGAGTAAGTCTTGTCATTGGGTTTATTACTGCCCAATCAGTGGCGATGGAGATTCTCCCAGCCAATCAGATTCAATCCAGACTCCTCCCCTTCTGCTATCTGCTATCAAAGTCCCCTTACGTGAAACAACAACCTAGCAACCACTCTGCCCAAGACGACTGTGATTGGTTTAAAGAAATACAGTCCCCCCCCCCCCCCCACCTCCGAATGGTAATGAGCCAGAACCTTCTCCAGCGCTGGCCCAGTGTAAACGACGTGCACAGGCAGGACTACGCCAGACTGGTCCGGTACGAACCCACATTGAGACGACTGGTACAACGTGATTGAGCACGACTGTAACTCGTTACTTTTTCGTTTCCTCTAGTCAAACCTTCAGATCCACATAAGAGGGTCTTCCAGGAAGGCATTCAGGTCAGAGGTCGTGTGACGCTTCACTCCCAAGGATCAAACCATGGTGCAAGCAGGCAGCACTGTGTTTTATTACACCTCATCAAGAGAGGACCAATCAGACGGCTCTCCCTCATCCTGGGTCTTACCTATGTTCTGGCTCCCGACGGCCACCAGGAAGTGGTCACCGTGGAGAGAGGGCAGGTCGGTGCTGGTCAGAACCACGGTGTCCGGGCCCATCTGATGGAGCAGGTCCAGGACCTGGGAGGAGGGGCAGACTTCATCATCATCATCATCATCATCAGCGGCAGCAGCAAGATGATGACAAAAGGACCCATTTCTGAACGACAAAGTTAATAATTAAAAGTTAAAAAAAGTAAAATAAAAGTTGAAGCTGAGAATTTGAGACCTTCCAGAACCCTGTTAATGAAACGTCAGTCTCACCAATGTCACCTACATCATTCTGTTCTTTTCTGTCCTCACTGTTCTTCTAACTTTGTAGTTCGTTCTGTTAAAACTACAATTTGTTTCTATGTGACATCACTTCCCTGTCCTCTTCATCCTGAAACTGCATGTCACTTCCTTTCTCAGGTTATAAGATATCACTCCCTCATCCCATTCACTCTGTTCACGAACCACACCTCCGTTCAGAGTCCGCTTGGCCAAACGTAACATCAGAATAAACCTGTCTGTTTGAACCCAGTTTGACCGATCACTCAGCGTGTTCTGGAAACCTATACTAAACCAAGTAAGATTTTAATTCATAACCCTCTTGAACATGTAGTGCCCAGATAGAGAAGGAGAGACCCACCTCCACCGCGTCCTTCTCTGTGCTGATCTTCCTCCCAGTTAACAGCCTGAGAGAGACATTGAGAGGTGACACACAGCACAGGGTCACAGGGCCACGCCCCTCTCCCATCAATCACACCTGCTGATGAATACTGCCTGTACCGTATAAATACATCTGATGAATACTGCCTAGTACAGTATAAATACATCTGATGAATACTGCCTAGTACAGTATAAATACATCTGATGAATACTGCCTAGTACAGTATAAATACATCTGATGAATACTGCCTAGTACAGTATAAATACATCTGCTCCAGTCTCTCCCCATGATGGGGCTCATTCTGCCCTGTTGTCCCCAAGATGAACTCTAACACAGGGCAAACTATATCAAGGTTTGAACAAGAAACTAGGGCAGCGAGAGTGAGGTCCAATGCTACTGTATATGACCTGTATATGACCTGTATATGACCTGTATATGACCTGTATATGACCTGTATATGACCTGTATATGACCTGTATATGACCTATATATGACCTGTATATGACCTGTATATGACCTGTATATGACCTGTATATGACCTGTATATGACCTGTATATGACCTGTATACATCATGAGGATGGATAGCGGAGCTGTTCAATCAAACTCACTCTGCCTCAAACTGGTTGGGGGTGAGGATGTCGGCCACAGGAACCACTTTGTCCCTGTAGACAGGAAGCAGGTCCTCGGGGACGTACTGAGACGGGGGGAGACACATGATGTCATGAGCGGGAATGTTGGGTGGCGTGCGGCGCTGTGTGAATGAGGAGGAGGGCAGAGCGTACTCACCATCGCACCCTGGTCCCCCATGACTGGATCACACACTACGAGAACAGGAACGTGACCCGTGAGTATACACACATGCGCGCACACACACACGTGCGCACACGCACACACACACACACGCGCACACACACGCACGCACACACAGACTATTCAATTCTCTGAGTGTTTTATCCAGGGCTCCTACTCACCATACACCAGGCTGGGGTTCGCTGCTTTCAATTCCTGAACAATGTCCACCACCGTCTCCAAGAAGGATGTGTCCCTGCTGTACCCTGAAGAACAGGAAATGAACAGGTGACTTTAAGGCACAAGAATCAACATGAACGCATGTGTTATTACTATTTAACGTTGTATTTTCTATATACCCACGCAGCACAGGTTGTAAAACCGTGAGCATGTAACTGATTCAGAGGTGCTAACAGATCACACGTGAAAAATGTGACTAACATACAAACTCATACATACACTGATCACTGACATTACCTATTTTGGATTAAGAATGGCTATTTTCACCTAAAGGTGACAAGTCTGCACCCCTGTGATTGGACTGCAGGACAAAGGTGAACAGTTAACACACTGGTGTCATAACAGTTAACATCAGCAGTTAAACAGTTAAAGTCATGAATACGTTACATGACTCCTCTGCATGTGACACGGTTACAAAAGAGGGCCTGGTTAACATGGTGACTGAAAGAAAGTTTCCAAAACAGATTACACAATCTCAGCACTATCCTATTCCATCGCTGTGCGTGGGGCACTCAGATGCTCACCATTCACATCAGCTGATCAACGGAGGATTATACAACGGTTAGTTCTGGTTCTTGATTCTGATTGGCTGGAAGCCGTGTTAAAATACTTTGTAACACACACCTGGGACCGCATATCATTCCATTTTCAGTATTAATGCGCCTCCCATTTGATCCAATGCATTGTAGTTGTTGTTGTTGCTTGGAAACCCTTTTGTTAGGGGAACTATTTTGCTCGGCGGAATTGAGGGAATGATGCTTCGTTTTGAATAAATCTTAATATTTTACATTGCTGTGTGTTTATTTTACACTAATAGCTGTAGTAACTGTTGTATAAAAGCAATAAACCACGAGAGGCCGTGTGTTATAGTGATTTTATAACAGCTAGGGGGGTTTTACTCCGCTTCGTGTCGTGCCTAACAACGCCCCCTAGCTGTTATAAAATCACTATAACACACGGCCTCTCGTGGTTTATTGCGTAAATATCTAGCGAGTCAGGAGGATGGACAGGGTTCTGTGAGCTGTGTGTGTTTCAGGTTCACCTGTGAGGACGTAGTCATAGTGGTTGACGTTGTTGAGCTTGATCCCCTCATAAAGAACATTCAGCTCCTCAGCGGTCAGCACCTGGCCCTTCCAGTGGGCGTATCCTAGACAACAACATAGGTCAAAGGTCAAATGTAGAGTCTAGGATCCATGATCATTTTAGACTGATAAATCTGTCTTCTTTCCTTTTAAACATGTGCGAGAGCAGGTGGGGTTCCACCCCCGGCCAGGAGGGCAGTGAGGAGTCAGAGTCGAGTAGTTCAGTCAGTGTGTGTGGAGCACTGCGCTCTTATTTGGTTTGGAGACGTGATGAGAACCAGCTGACCTTAACCCAGAGACCCGGAGGGAGACTTTCATCCCATATCACAGACAGAGGAGAATCAACAGAGTAGTACTGTAGGTAACTCTATGACATTCACAACATGCACAGTTGAGCAAGAAACAGGCCTGGAAGCTTCCATCTCTAAAGTGTAAACCTATTTCAACACAGGCCTACTGTACCACCTGCAGAGCAAAAACAAACAGTCAAGGGTTTAACCAATAAACCTGAAGAATGTGTTTCATGAGCAGCAGAACAGGGAGGTTTTAAGAGAACACATGAAGAGCAGGGGTGACGCTCCAGGAACAGTCACATTAAGAGCTGGGAGCTCCAGGAACAGTCACATTAAGAGCAGGGGTGAAGATCCAGGAACAGTCACATTAAGAGCAGGGAGCTCCAGGAACAGTCAGTCAGGATTCAGGGAGAGGATACTAATAGGGGAGAAGCAAACCAAATCCATCTGATGACTCCAACGTTAGCACTTAGGAGCAAGAGGAGAAACGGGCCGTTCTGGGCTAAAGACTCGGTGGGGGTGCGTGTGAAGGGAACATCGTTGAGAACCAGGACACACAGCCCACTTGGTTTAGCCCAGGACCTCCTGGCCCGGATCCAGGAACCCAGGGAGAGGAAAGCAGACCCCCCCATGGTGTGCTGAGTGGCTTCTCTAATGGAACAACAGTCTCACATTCTCCCCCCCTGCAGAAACGTCTACTAATCTATATCAACATTATGTTGATAATATTAGTTTAGTTCGGTCAAGCTATGAGCCAATGTCACTTGCATTATACAGAACAAGTTAAACAACTATTGCACACTACTACAGTTAAAAAACAACTATCGCACAACTCAGCCTGATCCAAAGTGTGCCCAGATCTGGAAAAACATTACTTAACACAATCTCCTTTTTTAAGTGTCCCCACATTGATGATACGATGCTTGTTTCACATAGAAGTTAAGGACAGAGACTACTAAGCAATTTGGGACATCAGTCCAAAAGTGGCCGGGAGAGATGTTGGAGAAGTACAAAGGCTTCATTCTTCTGTAGGAGAAAGTGGGACAGTGAAGTGGGGTAGAAACTCCTGAATGGGAGAGGAAGGGGGGATGAACTACTTGACTCCAGCATGGGAGAGGGAGGGAGAGGGAGCGGGGGTGAGGGAGGGAGAGGGAGGGAGGGAGAGGGAGGGGGGGAGAGGGAGGTGCTAGTGAACTACTTGACTCCAGCATGGGAGAGGGAGGGAGAGGGAGGGGGTGAGGAAGGGAAAGGGAGGGAGGGGCTAGTGAACTACTTGACTCCAGCATGGGAGAGGGAGGGAGGGAGGGAGAGGGAAGGAGAGGGAGGAGCTAGTGAACTACTTGACATAACTGCTACCCACTCCTCTACACAGCTTGGTTAATAAATGCACATACTGGAATCTTGTGAAACAGTGAACAAAAAACAATTCCATGGAGAACCAAAGACAACAAGTGGTGCAACACACAGGTGTGGAAATGGAAATGATTAACTGGGGGACCTTAGGGGTCCAAGACCCCCCCCCCTCTGGAACTCCCTCCCTGTAGAACTCCCCACTTAATATGCAGTTATTAACTGTACAAATGATCAGTGGTTTTGAAACTTTTTAAACCAACTAACTTCACTAATATTTGCAAGCTATTATTTAGTACAATAGATGGCAAAAAGACATTTTAGAGGCACTAGTTAATTCACAGCCAGCTCACGGGTCTAAGGGGCCCCAAGCGGGAAGTGATTTAGGGCCTCCTAAAAATCCCCCCCCCTCGGCCCCCACCTCTCTCTCTCTGGGGCAACAGCGCGGTCTGACTGGAGCCGACATGCCAGATGAAGATCACCATCAGTCTGAGAGTTACACCCTTCTCATACCAGACCCCTACTGGTCCAAACCCTCTCTATTCACATTATACACATGATCAGTGTCAACACACACACAAACCATCTCTATTCACATTATACACATGTTCAGAGTCCACACACACACAAACCATCTATATTCACATTATACACACATGTTCAGAGTCCACACACACACAAACCCTCTCTATTCACATTATACACATGTTCAGAGTCCACACACACATGGTGGAAACAACCGGGCCAATCAGGCAGGTGTAACCGAGGGAAACGTAAGAGTAGCTGAAACTCACTCCTCAAAGGAGCGCTGACAGTAAGGAGCGCTGACAGTCCCTCCAAGAGGGACGTCCCCCATTAGCGCAACTATGAGTGCGTCCGCCTGCCCACGTGGGAGAGCAGGGTTCTGATACACGCTGGGGTTTCTCAGGCGCAGAACTACTCTGCCCTGCTGCTGTAGAGTTCAAATGGACCATTTGGAACTGCTTGTATCGATAATGGAGGCCCAGATAACACAACACATACATTTCATAGCAAACAGAATAATCCATGGTGAAGAATCTTCCTTATATCAGTCTACTGTATTTTAAGTTTCTAGTGTTTTAGGGTTTATCTATTTGGTGGCTGACTGGTGTGTGTGTGTGTGTGTGTGTGTGTGTGTGTGTGTGTGTGTGTGTGTGTGTTTGTGTGTGTGTGTGTGTGTGTGTGTGAAATGTTTTTGAGTGAGGACCTTTCTTTAGGCAGGTTGATTGCTCAACTTACCGGTGTGATTGGAGAACTGCACAGAGTTGATGGAGTCCACTTCAAACCCAAGCACCTGATTCATGGATGACAAACAATCGTTTGATGACACTTGTAGCATTTTAATTGTATTGAACACAAATTCCCTTGGCCATAGTTATACCAGGCTACCAATAACACAGACTTGATGACATGTCATTTACAAGGGATGGAAAGATAAGCGACATTCTTACAAGCCTTTACATTTGTAACGTTATTCGATCTGTCATGGATTCCCAACACCAGCTGAACAAGGAAGCTGCTGTAAGAGCACTGGTCAGATCAGATTTCTGTAAGAGCACTGGTCAGATCATATTTCATGCTCGATCAGCACAAGCAAACACACGTCACACGACATTTGTTTTTGGCATGTGACTACAGTGATCTAGTATTTAAAAATTCAGATTCACAACTATGTTTACACGCAGTAGGCTATTTGTGCAGAACTGTCAGACAGCTGCTATGCATGCTGATAATAAACTGTAAATTGAAAGTATCAATTCTTACCTGTAATGGAAATGTAGCCGATTTATTCCCGACGTATCCCCTGACTACATGACTCTGGATTGATAACACACGGCACTCCATCCTCACAATAAAGCCACGTTGTGTTATGGAGATCAGATGTATGCAGTATGAATGAGGTCACGGTCATATACCTGCTTGATCCCTCACATGCGAAAACTTGAGAGAGGAAAGTCCAGCTCTGAAGCTCTGCTCGGTCTGGAACAATCAGGCAACAGCATGGACACCTAACAAGTCCAGCTCTGAAGCACTGCTCGCTCTGCAACTCTCAGGCAACAGCATGGACACCTAACAAGTCCAGCTCTGAAGCTCTGCTCGGTCTGCAACTCTCAGGCAACAGCATGGACACCTAACAAGTCCAGCTCTGAAGCACTGCTCGGTCTGCAACTCTCAGGCAACAGCATGGACACCTAACAGAACGGTGTCATGGAGCAAAGCCAACGCCAATTAATACATTTAGAAAGTGTCCATGATCATCTTAGGCCCACTTAGACCATGTTTGATTGCATTTTGAAATTGCCAAAATGAAGGGTTCTGTCTTTCGTTGGTAGAAAGGGACATGTGTTACAGGTAGGTACCAGCTGGCTCGGCCTGTCAGATCTACTCGGGGTCCTGCTGTTACTTCTTCTTCTGTAGGTTTCCGGCAGGCTGTAGCGTAATGCTGCCCCCCACAGGCCGACGACATCATTTACATTCTCCCATACAGTCCAGTGGACTGGAGGTACCTCAACACCGCTCTCCCTACCAGCTCTGTTCTGTTGTGTTCCGTCCCAAAAGTAGACTGAACTGAGAAGACTATACAGCCCAAACATGCCAACTCCTTGAACAGCTGCTGCCTTTCACTTCTATAGGAACCACATGTTAGGAGTACATGTTGAACGGTCTCCAAACCACCACATTCACACAAGCCGTCAGGGTGCTTCCCAATGACATGCAAGGAGCTCGCTGTAAGAGCTAACTTTCCCTTAATCACACTAAACCATTCCCCCTTTCTAAGTGGTATATTCAGGTCAACGTTATCTCTCAAAAGAGACTCCTTCGCCAGCTTGTCTGCCATTTCATTGCCCTCAACCCCTGAGTGTCCGGGCACCCACACAAAGCACACCTGACATCCTGCTTATTCAATACGATAGACTACAGGCCACACAGGATCTCTAGCAGTATGTCATGGCGGGCCCTAGATGTCCCTTCCCTCAGTGCCAGATCTCTAGCAGTATGTCATGGCGGGCCCTAGATGTCCCTTCCCTCAGTACCAGATCTCTAGCAGTATGTCAGGGCGGGCCCTAGATGTCCCTTCCCTCAGTACCAGATCTCTAGTAGTATGTCATGGCGGGCCCTAGATGTCCCTTCCCTCAGTGCCAGATCTCTAGCAGTATGTCAGGGCGGGCCCTAGATGTCCCTTCCCTCAGTGCCAGATCTCTAGCAGTATGTCATGGCGGGCCCTAGATGTCCCTTCCCTCAGTACCAGATCTCTAGCAGTATGTCAGGGCGGGCCCTAGATGTCCCTTCCCTCAGTGCCAGATCTCTAGCAGTATGTCAGGGCGGGCCCTAGATGTCCCTTCCCTCAGTGCCAGATCTCTAGCAGTATGTCATGGCGGGCCCTAGATGTCCCTTCCCTCAGTACCAGATCTCTAGCAGTATGTCAGGGCGGGCCCTAGATGTCCCTTCCCTCAGTGCCAGATCTCTAGCAGTATGTCAGGGCGGGCCCTAGATGTCCCTTCCCTCAGTACCAGATCTCTAGCAGTATGTCATGGCGGGCCCTAGATGTCCCTTCCCTCAGTACCAGATCTCTAGCAGTATGTCATGGCGGGCCCTAGATGTCCCTTCCCTCAGTGCCAGATCTCTAGCAGTATGTCATGGCGGGCCCTAGATGTCTCTTCCCTCAGTACCAGATCTCTAGCAGTATGTCATGGCGGGCCCTGGATGTCCCTTCCCTCAGTGCCAGATCTCTAGCAGTATGTCAGGGCGGGCCCTAGATGTCCCTTCCCTCAGTACCAGATCTCTAGCAGTATGTCATGGCGGGTCCTAGATGTCCCTTCCCTCAGTGCCAGCAGAGCAGCTGCAGAGTCTGAGCAGATGATGCTGTTTGGAGGTTTAACATCCTCGACCCTCTAATGCACAGAAGATTTTCCAGCAGTTCGGCAGAGAACACGGACAGGTTATGAGAGACACGCCTGCTCTGCTGACACTGACCACTGGCCACACAAACCCCTGACCCAGCCCTCCCCGACACCAGGTCCTTAGAACCGTCCGTGAAGATCTGCACACACTCCTTAAATCGATCCAAGCAGCTGACTACCAACTCATGTGGCACACTTTGACCTCTTTCAAGGAGAGAGAGGTGAACCTCAGGGTCCGGGAGAGACCAGAAGGGGTCAGGAGACCAGGTGACCCCACCCACACTGTCTCGCTCCATCACACTATTCATGGCCTGCTGCTTTACAAGGTGCAAGAAGGTAGTCTTGTCACTCCTGCCTTCAAACTCCCATACCTCCTCCAATAGGCACTTTACTGAGGAGCTATGCCTTAACCCCCTCAACTTCACCCAGTAGTGGAGCCCCAGCTTGTCCCTCCGGAGTCTTAAAGGCATCTCCCCCATCTCAACTAATAGCGCTGGAATAGAAGTTGTCTTGAAAGCTCCACAACAAAGCCTCAAGGCCTTAGCCTGGACCCGGTCTAGCTGAGAGAGAACAGATTTCGAAGCTACCCCAAATATAACACACCCATAATCAAAAATAGATCTTATCATGGCTTGATAGATCATGAACAGAGTGTCCCTCTCTGCCCCCCAGTCACTTCCCGCCAAACTACGGAGGATATGAATTACTTTCTCACACCTTCTCGTAATTCTATCAACATGGCGTTTCCAGGTGAGCCTCTCATCCATCCACAGAACCAGGAATTTTTCATTTTTATATGTATTTATTTTTAAGAAGCCAGCCTTGGGGTGACCCATTTTATCTGGGAAATAATCACTGGGAGGAATGATAGTGTAATATTTGGATCAGAATCATTCAAACTTAGACCTCCGATATATATTCTATTGGTGGGATATTATGAAATAATGATTATATATATAATTTCATTTGGTAATGTCTTGTGTGGACATTTGTGGTAAACATTCCACATGGTGGCGCCACGCCTCTGCTTTGACAGCAAGATCATGTTTTTGGATTCTGTCTGATATGAGGCCAGACTCAGCCTGTACCGACGTGTCAGTGAATTAGCCAGTGCCAGAACAATGATGATTGCCAAGCCGTGATGCATGAAACCAATGATGATGACGTATAGAGACTGTCTAATGAAAAGGTTGCTTAATCATGATCATACTATGGTCTACATGCATGTCATGATGCTGAAGATGGTTAGAGAAACATCCAAAATTCAAATTCAAAATCCTAAATTTTAAACTCGTAAGACAAATGATATGTTAATAGGATTGGTTTGCCGTTTCAATTTGTATGCAGCAAGTGCACATGTGGGCCAAATGCATGATCACCAGTTCAGGAGGTTAAAGAAGCAACCATGAGGATAATCAGATCTGACTGTAGCTCAAATGTAGGCTATGCTTTTTTATGTTTGGTTTTATTCATACATCATCATGGAGCATACTCTGAAACTGAATTTGTACAGTACATGGATGTATGAAAGGGTCACCCCAAGGAAGCTATTTAAAGCTTTTAGTAGGGGGCCCAGTCTCCCACAAACACAGTGGCAATAGTCAACAGCAGTGTACAACAACATATATAACACACACATAACAAACACATAACAGACATATAACAGACAATAGAGACAATCCCAGTATTATGGTTTCATTATTACATTAGGTTTCAACATTAGTGTAAATGAATAAAATAAATAATAAGAATAACATTGGAGTACAGGACGATATAAACAAGATTCTTGATATAATCAGTGGATATAAGTTGATAGAAGTTGTGTTTTCAGTTTTTTCTTAAAGATGGAGATAGAATGGGACATTTTCAGACTCTCTTCAAGCTCATTCCAGATCTGAGGTTCTCTGTATGCAATACTGAAACAGGTGCATTTTAATTTCCTTTTTTCCCTGTGATTAGGGTCTTATTTGTGGTGCTATAGGTATGATGAGGAGAGAAGACTGGAATGAGGTCACATCATTTATGGTTTAGTTTATGAGCAATCTGGTACATTATGCAAGCATTCTGATAATGGTTGTACTCAGCAAGCCTCAGCCGATTGTAGTGGTAGAAGAGAGTTTTGGTTGGAGAGTTATATTCAGACCATGATATGGCACGTATGACTTTCTTTTGGAGAATCTTTAGCTTTTGTAAATAGGTTGGAAATGTGTTACACCATATGATATTACAGTAATGTAAGTGAGGATCAAATAAAGTTTTATATAAAGTGAGAAGTGCAGAGAGTGGAAGGAAGTGTCTCAACTTAAAAAACAGCTGTATATTTGGACAGTTTTTTTTGTTAAAACATCGATATGACATTTAAAGTTCAGAAATTCATCAATGATGATCCCCAGGAATTTTGTAGAGCTGACTCTTTTGATACTCTGTCCATTTATGGTGAGACACTATGTTTTACACTATGTTATATAGTGGAAAAAAAAACAAAAAAAACTGCTGTATTGAATATCCCTACCAAGCTCAAAAAAATCAAAAATACGCCCATATGGACTACAAATTCTACAAAAATAGGACCTTGTTAGAATAAGCTTCATTCTCAGTTATTTTCTCAGGAAATATGCATTGCATTATTTCATCATAAAAGTCACATATCATACAGAATAGACTATGGTAGCTGATGCTACAAGATGAAACTGTATCACACTATCAGGGTTCATTCATGTTCTTGTTCTTGCTGGTTATCATTGGGGGGAGCTGCGCGCCAATCAGCATCTTGCGTTTGTCCTTGGAGACGCGGTGCGTTACGCGCGGTGCGACCTGGAACCTAATCCATTACTGACGTCTGCTCGTCTGGGCGGAGCTAGTTACAGACTACTGACACGTAAGAATCCTGCATTAATTTTAAGGAAGAAGCAAATCTTTTGGATATAGTCAGTTGTACCTATTATTCTTGAATCGGTCTTGATGTATTGTCCATAATCCATCCAGCCATCTGGTCAGCTGTAGGCGCGCAGGACCGAAACAACAAACCCAGAAAATGAGATTCTCAATGTTTCTCTCTCTCCTGAGGCCGATCGGGCCGGTGATCGTAGGTATCTCTCTGGGCTTTACCTTGAGTTTACTGAGTGTGAACTGGGTGGAAGAATCATGCGTCCTCGACGGGAAAACAAGCGACGAAGTGAATTTATCCCAGGATGGGAATCTGAAGGGAGCCAGAAAGCCCAACTCGATCTCTACGGTGAACGATGTGGATCCCGAGGAGGATTTTGACCCGAAGATTGTTCCATATAAACCTGTTCAACAAAACCAACCCAAGAAACTTTTCCGGTAAGCTTGGAAAACATCTATTCTATGAAACGCATTTATATTCGGCTTTAGGAAATAATGAATGAAGTCATGCCGTCTGGGCAGGCCGTAAGTCTATTTAAGGACCCGGATACTATGTTTAGATTATTAAATTATAGCTAGGGTAATTAGCGGCCTCTTTTATCCATATAAAACTTTTCAGAATACAGTTTGTGTTCAATAATCATCAGATATGACCCGCATGAAAGATCACGAGGGTCCAGCTCAGCCCCGAGGGAAAAGAGCTTCTTTACCAGAGAACCAGCATGAGCACTGACTTTTGATGGTGAACAATTGTTATTGACTGAAATCAATTGTATACTTCTTAAACAATTATACTTTATATTAAAAAGAACTTTAACATAGGCCTAATAGCGTATCGTCTCTTACTCCCTACTTTTACAACTGTTGCTCTGCATCATGAAACCTGGAGTTTCTGTGACTGAGGCCTCATTAAGAGTCACATTTGTCACCTTGTAGTCTTGGCGTCCTAGAAGACTGCATTCCTGAGGTCATAGCCTAAACATTTTCATTCAATAAATTATTGAAATTGTTTATTACTTGATTTGTTAAGTAGTTTTATAGTTTCATTTGTTGCCATTAAAGTAGTATTTTTTTTAGCAATGATAAGTTGAATCAGTAGCCTGTGTCGTCTTGTGTGTAAGAGCATTAAGCTTGACCATGTGTTGCATCAGAGCAGCTTGTGTAGACATGTTTTGTGCTCTGGTGTTTAGGTGAAAAGAATGGCAGATGGTTTGCCAGATAGCTCACTAAACCTCTTTATACTGCCACCACAATTCACCCCAGGCATTAGCTAACTAACAAGCAACCATCTTTTCTTTGGCTGAATGTTTTTCAGTTAGACAAAAATATGCCTAAAATGTTATACAGAGGGAGAGTTTTTCTTGCTTTGTCAGCGCATTCAACATTTGTTTTGTGGTCAGTATGTTGCTGCCCCTGCAGATCCTATGGCTGCTTTTAGAAGTCCAGAACAGACAGGCATTTGAAGAGATTTACAGGGTAACTATACGTTTGCACGTTCACCTTGTCCGATACCGACAGACGGCTCCATTACCCCAGATACAGCTTTGTGTTGCCTGGCCTTCTGGTGCTGCCTAACTCCTCAATCCTGCTCCAGGCTTCAAAGGTGCACTCTCCTTGATCATATCCCAGGAGACTTAGAGCTCACTCACACCCACCAGTGAACAGACCCCCCCCCCCCCCCTCCACCCCACGCGGGATCAATAAAGTACACTCCGCTACTAGGCCTACTTTAAAGGTACACTAGTCAAGATTTGGATGTAGACTAATCTTTAAAAATAATAAATAATAATAATAATAAAAATAAATAGTGATACAAAACTTTTAGAAATGTGTGCCCTGGTGAAGGACCGAAAGCTTGGCTATTAAATGATACTTGCATGGACCTAAGTGTTCAGAACCTTTTTGTCTCTAGAAAGGTGCAGAATAAAAGAATTGCTTTTCCCTCCCATTATTGATTATGAATTTATGGGTCCGAAGTGGACATTTTGTTTCCCTCCGTCTGAGATGTCTCAGGTTTGATTCCAGGGGTGTAGTAGTGCCTAAAGAAGTGGGTATATTCTATATTCTCTTCCTCACCAGCTCTTAACGTAGGGGCCTGTCGTTGTGTGTTGGGTCTCTTAACGTAGGGGCCTGTCGTTGTGTATTGGGTCTCTTAACGTAGAGGCCTGTCGTTGTGTATTGGGTCTCTTAACGTAGGGGCCTGTCGTTGTGTATTGGGTCTCTTAACGTAGAGGCCTGTCGTTGTGTGTTGGGTCTCTTAACGTAGGGGCCTGTCGTTGTGTGTTGGGTCTCTTAACGTAGGGGCCTGTCATTGTGTGTTGGGTCTCTTAACGTAGGGGCCTGTCGTTGTGTGTTGGGTCTCTTAACGTAGGGGCCTGTCGTTGTGTGTTGGGTCTCTTAACGTAGGGGCCTGTCGTTGTGTGTTGGGTCTTAGGGCAAAGTACATCAGCACGGAGCTGGGGATCCGGGAGCGGCTGTTCACCGGGGTCCTGACGTCCAAGAACACCATCAACACGCTGGGGGTGGCCGTGAACCGCACCATCAGCCACCACCTGGACACCGTGGTGTTCTTCACCGGCATGCGCAACCGCAAAGTCCCTCACGGCATGTTCGTGGTCACGCACGGCGACGAGAGGCTCATATGGAACATGTTCCAGACCGTCAAGTACGTTCTGGAACACTACGTCAACGAGTACGACTGGTTCTACTTCGTCCAGGATGACACCTACACGGAGGCCGACCGCATCAAGGCCCTGGTGGGTCACCTGAGCATGGACCGGGAGCTGTACATGGGGAGTCCGGAGGAGTTCATCGGGGGGGAGATGGAGCGGAGGTACTGCTACGGTGGGTTTGGTTACCTCCTCTCCCGGACCCTCCTGCTCCGGCTCAAACCCTTCCTGGAGAACTGTCGCAACGACATCCTGAGCGCCAGGCCAGACGAGTGGCTAGGGAGATGCATCATTGACTACGCCAACACCAATTGCGTTGACGAGCATGAGGTGGGTTGAAGCTTCTCTTCTGTGGCCCAGTTTGAATGCTTTCAACAGAATTATTTGTATTCCGACCCCTTATTTGAAGTATCCAGCCAGCCACACTGAATAATGGCAAGACAGAGATAGTTAAGTGTTGTTTTGAACTACTGTGTCTTAGACAAGTTGTGTGACAGGTAACCGCTGGGGCCCAAGCAGTCAGAGGAGTACAGACTTGTGACAACAGAAAGCCCAGTCTACTTCAGGGACCACACGGAGAAGAGGCATGACAGCTACCTGTCCCCATAGAGAACATGGAGCTAAGTCACTGATGGAGATGATAACTCTACCAGTGCACCATGCCACATGAGGGCAGTAACAGTCTAGAGAGATTATGCTTTAATTACATACTGCATATGATCTTTACCTGTGCCTTGTTTTTGAGAGTGTGATGCTGACGCATGCACTTAAACCGTATAAACCTGCAGTAAAGGTCACACACTGTTCAACTTCATTGCTCTTAGATATTTAACATGAGACATTTCAGTTATTTGGTCATTCAGCCTCAGGGAATCTGTGGTTTTAAATGGCATCTAGCCTTAGATACCCTCTCATACGTTTCTATTTACTGCTCTGAGGTCAATGGCGGGAGCGGGTAAACATCTTGTTGAACGGTCTCTACAGAAACAGAGGGCTGTGTGGTCATCGTAGTGCCCCTGCCGAGGGGAACTCCCGTGAAGGCATGTCCATGGAGGGAGGAGAGGAATAGGGGAAAAGTCTAAAGCCAGTGAGCTGGTTCAACCCTAACCATGTTTGTAACGGTCATTCAGAACACAGAACCACCATGCATTCCAGCGTGGCGCAAATACAAACCTATAGATAGCTTTTTAAATGGCGTGTAATATGGAACGCTTTCCCCTTTTAAGAGCAGTTCTAGAGATGCTACGCCTTTGGCAAACATTCTTCATCTGCGAGTGACCCCCTGTGCCCGGCCTATTGGAGGAGAGATTGAATTCTTTGTTCTTTTAATAGCTTGATAAGATTGGATTCACTTTCTGCCATCGCCTGTGACCAAGCTGCTTAGCCCTTTACTCTCTCCATCTAAAACGGTTGTGTCTTTAGGTGGGATTTCATTGCTTCTTGTGATAAATTTGGTGTTGATCATGTGTTTTATCCTCTTAAGGATTTACTCGGCACTACACACAAACAACAGTCTGGTTTTCCTCAAGGCTTTTACCAATGTGTATTCAAATGGAGCCTACCACAGACACCTTGATCATTTGAGAAAGTGGACACAATTATCATTTCCTGGGGGAAGTAACATACAAAAACAAACTACCTAATTGTGTGTCAAAGAAAATGAATGTTATCTTTCCCTAATAATAATCCATTATCATCACACATCAACAATATTGCAGCCTAATCCTTATGCATCACGGCCTAGACATCCAAGCAGCCATTTAAAGAGTTTATTCCGGGAGTGCTCCAGGGGTTATTATTTTTGATTGCCATCCAACACTTGAGTAGTTTAAAACGCATCATTTAGGACGCACTAGTCTGTGGTTTGGATAACTCCAAAACAAACATATGTGGCAGTTGGTTCTCTTAGAGCAGAGAAAATGGTAGCTTTAAACAAACCCATTCCTTGCAATGCCATATTGCCCATCTGGTTTTTCTCCTACATTTCCATTAGTTATTGGCTCCGATTCCTTTTTTTGAGTTCCTGTGTGTGACGCGCCGTTGTTTTGATTTCAGGGGCTGCAGTATTACCGTTACGAAATGGGCAAGAACTCCGATCCAAGTAAGGAGGAGAACATGCAGTTTAAGAACGCCTTAACTGTCCATCCAGTGTCGGACCCTGAGCAGATGTACCGGCTGCACAGACACTTCACTGAGATAGAACTTCAGAGAACCTACGACGAGATCACCAAGCTGCAGGTAAGCCGAGCCTGAATGCCATAAAATGTCAGTCCCGGGTTCGGTCTGTGAAGTGTGTGAATTGATTTATGATCAAACTGTTGGGGAAGTTCAATTCTGTTGAAACCTTGGTTGTTATTGGCTCCACCAGTTAATGTTGGTCCTAAACACGTTTTGAGTATAGTCTTGTAGCATCACTGTCCAGTGACGTTCATAGATGTCTTGTTTAAGGCCTTGTCATGTCTACGCAGGCCGAGATTAAGAATGTCAGCGAGGTGGCTTTTGATGGCAACCGCAGCTCCCAGTGGCCAGTTGGGATCAACCCCCCCTTTGAGCCCAAGTCTCGGTTCGAGGTCCTGAGATGGGACTACTTCACAGAGGAGCAGGTGTACTCATGCACTGACGGCTCCCCCAAGTGCGAACTGCGCGGAATTGACCGGCTGGACGTGGCGGACGTCATCGACATTGCCATGGGGGAGCTGAACAAGAAGTACAAGCCTGTCCTCCACCTGAAGAAGCAGCAACTGATTAACGGTTACAGGCGTTTCGACCCCACCAGAGGCATGGAGTACACCCTGGACCTGCAGCTGGAGGTGGTCAACCAGAAAGGCCGCAGCCGGTCCATCACCAAGAGGGTCCATCTGGTGCGTCCCCTCAGCCACATCGAGATCATCCCCATGCCTTATGTCACCGAGGCCACCAGGGTCCACATCATCTTACCTTTGTCCCTCCAGGACAAGAGCTACGTCAACCGCTTCCTGGAGGTGTTTGCCTCCAATGCCTTTGAGACCAGCGAAAACGTCATCCTGACGTTCCTGTTCATCTACGACCCACTTGAGGCGCAGCAGGTCAGCCAGAACGACATCTTTGCCAGTGTAAAGTCCCAGATAACTGCATATGAACGCAAGTACCCCTCAGTCAAGATCCCCTGGATAAGTGTCAAGACGGAGACCCCTTCGCAGATAAAGTTCATGGACATCATCTCGAAGAAGCACCCGGTGGACACTCTGTTCTTCATGGCGAACGTCAACACTAACATCAATTTAGAGTTCCTCAACCGTTGCCGAATGAACTCCATCAACAACTGGCAGGTGTTCTTTCCCATCCACTTCCAGGACTACAACCCCGACGTGGCCTACCACAACCAGCAACCCCCGCCCATCATTGACCTGGTCAAGGATGCCGGCCATTTTGACCGCAGCTCCTTCGAGGAGGCCTGCTTCTACAACTCGGACTACATGGCGACGCGCACGCGCATGGCCGCGGACGTCCAGGAGAACGAGGACATCCTGGAGACCTTGGACATCTACGACATGTTCGTCAAGTATTCCGTCCTTCACGTGTTCAGGGCGGTGGAGCCGGCGCTGCACCAGCAGTACCGGCACCAGGTCTGCAACCCACGCTTCAGCGAAGACATCTACCACAGGTGTGTCCAGAGCAACCTGGACAGCCTGGGGTCGCGCTCACAGCTAGCTATGCTGCTGTTTGAACAAGAGCAAGGGAATAGTACTTGAACACGCCCTTGAAACATCGGTACTCATGGTGTGTGTGTGTGTGTGTGTGTGTGTGTGTGTGTGTGTGTGTGTGTGTGTGTGTGTGTGTGTGTGTGTGGGGTGGGGGGGTGAGCATGTATGTACAGTGTGCATAGGTATGCATTAAAGAGAGAATGTGTTGTGTGTGCGTGTGCGTGTGTGTGTGTGTGTGTGTGTGCGTGTGTGCGTGTGTGTGTGCGTGCATAAAAACAAATGCAGTACATTTCTAAAGAAACCTTTTGCTAAATGTTTACAATGCAATTGTGCTGTCCATACAAGAGGTGTGTTGTAACCAAGTATGTGTGCGTCTCCACATTGTGAGCACGTTCAGGTAGGATTTTAAACTTGTAGTCATGCTGGATAGTTTCACCTTATTTTATTATTATCAAAGTCCACCTGTGATGTGACACTTGAGGTACATGTATGGCATTAAACATGCACACCTTTTAATACTAGCTCACTTGCAGTTTAGTGATCCCTTACCAAAGCGCATCTCCCTATGTGTGCCTTTGATATTATTCCTTAGTTGGTCCCTTCATATTTTCATAGGCATTGTTACCATAGGCATTGTTACGTATGCGTGCGATCAAATATGTCCAGTTGAGTTGCACAGAACATGAATAGTTCATACACACTTTTTGTAGATTGAATTCCCTCTAATTACAGTTTATCATGGGGTTTGTGCTGCATGTGACTAAAGTGAATAAAGATTCTTTATTCATTGTCATTTTTTAGTTTAACAAATCTTGCAGTGAGGGATCAATCATCTTTTGGAATGGTATTATGTTGAATGAACTTTTAGGCACTGACATATTCATCAGACGTGTTTATGAGATTGAGTTTATGAGATTGTTGAGTGGGGGGGTGGTAAAGAAAACGTTGCTGTACCCCAGTCCAAATGCAATGTTCAGCCCGTACCCATGGACACTAGTAGATTGTGTCTGGACATGGTCTGTAAGACGCCAAAGGTCAAAAGTGGGGTTCTAACAAAGTCTGTGGACGTGGTCAGATATGTTTAATGTGTTTAGTCCTTGGAAAGATGTGAGATGGGACTAGTTAGCAATAAACCAAAAGTTAATCTATGTACATTGAAAGAAATTTGAAATTGGTCGACATTTTTTAGAATGTAGTTGTATAATGTTGTATACATTACATGAATGTTCGTTGTCCAATGCAACAAAAGGAACAGGATATTCCAGTCAGAAATTGCTATTGTCATTTTCTTCCACACTTTTCATTTCAATTTTCAACCCTTATAAGTGTTATAAGTACATTGACGTTGTTGGGGCCATCTATTGCATAGTTTTACATTTAACAATCCGCTGTACCCTCTCCTAGTGCTGTGCCACCTGAGGCCTTCTATGGAGTGGATGTAGCTGGTACTAGAAACCTTAGTTTGAAACGTCGGCTTTCATTTAATTTTGTGCAATACTGTAGACATTATAATAGAATTGGATAACTGTCTAATTGAGGACGGGGGTATGTTTGACATGGGCTGCAAGTACAGTAACATGTTATATAATATATTTATAAAACTATTATGATAGCAATATCCTCTGTCACACAGCACTGTATGTGACATGGCCTACATTAAGACTTAACTCACAATTCCTCTTCTTTGTTGTTTGTTTTTGTTTATTGAATACACTTGAATACACTGTAAATTTATTAGATTCAAATTATATTTGTATTTTGCTTAGACAAACACTATGAACACTTTGAATCTATCATGAAATGAATGCATGAAGATGGAAAGAAACAAATGACTATTGTAAACCCAGAGACCTTTATGTTCAGATTCTGCGAGTTTGTAATTGCACCCTAAATGCTCATGAATATGTTAATATGCATGTTCATCATTTCACTAAAGACCATAAGAGATTACAGTATGCAAATTCCGAATGCTGAAGCTCAAATGATTGCCATTGTTTTTGATGTATGTACAGTATATACTTTTCTCTAAATTGTTATGTTTAATACTTGTTTATTAGCTTTGTTTACACAGTTTGAACTATTGTTGTCCTGAGATATGTTCTAGACCTGCTTTATATTTTACATTTTGTCTGTTGAGTATTATGCATTTTACTACCATTATGATTCCAATACGCGATTCGATCTCTGTTGATCAATCATTTATTAGAACAGTAATTTGAAGTGTACGGTGTACTGTTATGCATTTCCAATTATTGTGTTAATTGCGTCTATCTATTCATCTAATTGAGAAACATTGACGGTTTGTAAACTAAATCCTTTTTCTTTTTAAAGTAATCAAACGAGTACCCTGGTGGAATATGTCCTGTTTCATAAGTACTGGTACTAATAAAAACATTGTACTGGCTCATTTTCTCTTACAAAGTTACTCATTTTAATATTAATGCTTTATGGACAACATGCAATGGTATACTGAAACTCTTAAATGAACTGTGAATTATTGTAATTATGAAATAAACAATATTTAAGTATGAACACATGCGTTAGTCCTGTTCTGTGAAATGTATTGTCTGATATGGTATCAGGAACGGGTGCAGCGAAGCGCTGGTGTTGACAGAACACGTCCTTTAGGTGTCAGTAGAAGAACACGTTTACCCGTTCTGCTCTGCACCAGTGGGCTTTCATTAGCAACCCTGTGAACTGGATGGAGAAATACTGTCACAAAGGTTTAATATGAATGTAGATTTTTTTCACCCCAGTCTTGCTCAACAGTGTCAGTCCCCTACGATTAAGCTGAGAGCATTCAGCAATTGAGTTGACCGGAGTCAGGTATTTCTGAGCTTGAGTTGAGAAACAGGGAAATTACCTCGTGTAATTATAGGTTGAACATTTGAAGGGGCCACACACACCACCCTGAGGCATGCTGTAAAACCACATAACTACAGGGCACTGGGGAGTCAATAGTATGTTATTATTTTGTGCTGCATTTTGCATACAATCCCAGGACTTTCTCCTCCCATGCATAAGGTCACACCAAGAATTCTGAGTGGAATTCTGCTTTACTGCTTCCAAAGATGTTATCCTACACGGTTTATACTATTGTTTACCAGCTTGAATCAGGATTAACTATTTACTTACCTTTGAATGTATCTGTCCATAGCTCCATGTCTTTGACCAAGGTCACTGTAAGTGAGAATGACTGGTTCTCACAGCTGAGGTATAAAGTATGTGGATGGACATAAAAGTATCAGATTAAAGCTCAAGTCTACCATACAGATCATATAGGAGTCGTTTAATTTACCAATCTAAACTTTAATATTTATTGTACTTACCATAACATTTATAAAATGTGTTCTAACAGAGGAAACAGTCACAATATCAGACTTCTGTACAAAATGTAAGCGTTCATTATTAACTGAGTGAATTGTCTGTTTCCATATCCGTTATGTAGCTGTTAGAATTGCTCAGATCTGTTCTTCGTTTGGAAATCTCTGCAGTCCTGCAAGGTACTATGCAAACTGCTGCACTAGAGTTTGACACAACCCTTCTGTTGTCACATGTGGAACATTCAGTTGAAATTAGACAAATTAGCTATGCACAAATATATCTCATAGACAGAGTGGTGAGTTTGTGAATATACAGTTTATGCAAACAGCATCACAGAAGGTTTTTTTTTAGCTGAAAAGCGTATGGGAATCCCAGAGACAGAACAGAGAAGAAGCTGATTCAGATATATTGAAAATATAAATTAGGGAACTCCAATATCCATCTCAGTAGCATTGTCATTTAGTCACACAGCAATGTGTACATGTATGTGCTCGCTACAAAGAACAAATGAATCACACCCATTCTGATTATGAGAATCACCACTATCTATGAATACCTATCTTCAGATAACTGTAATAATCCAAGCCTCCCATGGATATGGTGCTCCTCTGTGCATCCTTGTGAAGCCGTGCCCGTGAATGTGGCCTGTCAGAAGATGTTATTGATGACAGAGCAGAAGATTGTTATTCATCGCCAGTGGAAGATGCCATCAGAGACTGTGATTGGGAGCCTTTGAAAATGTCACAGTGACACATTATTATGAATATTAAATACCCGTGAACAGCCCGGGATTACTTGTCATGGGAAGGAGGCTCTTCCCCAAAGGCTCATGTGGAATTTCATTGTGGACTGGTGGTTAAACAAAACTAAAAATCAGAATGTAGTAGGCTACTGTTCGTTTTCAGGGATATTTACACCAGGTACAAAGGTACAAGGTACAAATTGAACACAAATAAAATTATTCAGAAAAGGTTCTATTCAAAAGTGTTATGGGATCATATACAGAGATGTGAGGCATAACGCCGTGAGTAAACCACTCTGTTAAAAGTCCAACCACATGGCGTCAGTCCCACACCCACAGTGGATTGTCAGGAAAGTGCAGTCAAAGTGAAAGGTGTTTTAATGTGGCTCTGTACCTCTCAGGGAAGCTGACAGCTGTGTCAGACCCGGCTCTGACACACCACAAATAATCATTTTACAAGTCACAGTTCCAGCTCGGATATTTCAACGGATTCATCTCGCCCTATTCTTAAATATAGCAGTTGGTCTAGTGTGGCTACACTCTGTCAAATGTGCTGTATGTGTATTAGCCTGATGCACGTCTGATCTGTGAATAAACGCTAACCTTTTCCTCTGCATTCCGCTCACAGTTAAAGGGATGAATTGGCCTTATAATTAAAAGGGATGAATTGGCCTAATAATAATTCAACGTCTCATTGGTTGCTTTGGTTAGGGATGTGTGATCTCATTGACTTGAATAATGCTTGAATAATAAAGGTTATATTTTTGTGAGGGAGCTGTATTCTTACACCTAACTGTCAGAACCAAAGCCTTCAGGCTGAATGTAAAATAGGAGTGTGTATTCATCCAGGAGGTTTTACCATTTTCATTTTGATGTGTTTTTGTTGAATTATTCCAGGTCAGAAATATTGATTGATTGATTTTTTTTAACTGACCATTTTATCTGTACGTTTGGTGCTCGGAGCAAAACAATGAGTTATCAATCTGGTTCAGTTGATAGACAAGAAGAAGTCTGATTGCTACAATCATAACTGCTACCTATTTAACTGCTAACTATTTCCTTAATCATATTCTTCAAAATATATAAATAAATATACAAAATCAGAATCACAGAGGTTATATATTAACTCAACATAGCCATCAATCATTTAAAAACAGTGCTTTCTCTTTGTATGAAGAGGTCTGTACAGGTTTAATGATAGTCGCTAGCCCCTTACAGCGTAAGGAGCAGTGGTAGCTAAGAATGAAATTGGGAGCAATATGATTCTTACTCTAAATATTGGTCTCACTAAAAGACCAACATTTCCCTCTGAGTTCGTTTGTTAATAAATTGGTGCAATGGTGGAATGGAGTGATGTGGCCTGTTGTGTTACTCTATTCTCATCTTGTATCCAATATAGAGGGGTAATTAAAATGTCTCATTAAATAACTACATCATTTACAATGACAGAACGATCCAATATGGTACAGTGACGTGTGAGAGACACAGAGGGAGCCATAGGCAGATAGAAGGACTGGGGTGAAACATGAATCAGATACATGAATCAGATTATTTGTATAAATTGGTTTAAGATGACATGCAGTCCTGGTGAGCCTGGTCTATAGATCACAGATGGGCCAGCTTCTTGTGGGAGGAGGAACAAAGATAAGGTCCTCTGCTGGAATGAAATATCGGTGTCCTTTCTGACATACAAATGGTCCGTTATAGCAGCACAGGTCGGGTGTTGGACTTTGGCTGTAGCTTTCACTGGTGACAGCAAAGAGGGATCAGACTGAGATCACAGGGTCTGTTATTCTGCCCAATCACAGCACAGAAGGCACCGCATCTTTAGTTGTCATCAGGGTTGGGAATTAGCAGGCGAAGTCCTCAAAGGCCCCGTGGGGCCCGTGGTGTGTGCGGTGGTTGGGGAGCATTGTGTTGGCATAGGCCCCTTCCGGATGATTCCTTGTCATGGTTGTCACGTCACTGGACTCCTGTTTGCCAAAAGACCATAAGGAAATGAGATGCAGTGTATATTACAAGAATAATGTCCACAGAAGCCATCTTTGTCAGCAGATCCCCCGAGCCTGGGGGTGTTCTGTACTGTATCATATTCAATAAGACTAGAAATGGTGCTCAGAGAGCACAGGCCTCCGCCCATCAATGCATTTCGTGGCTCTGTGTGAACCAACATTGAATGGGTTCTAAATTGGTCCATACTACACCCCTCAGAAGTGGGTCGCACACATCCCAAAACTACTTACAAGGCAGGTGCTGGACTAAAAAAGCATATGTACAAAAGAAATTAAGAGTCCACACACTGTAGCTCCCATTTAGTTCATTTTATGGACAAAAACATGTTGTGACGTTTCGAGCGACAACGCTCTTCCTCAGACAACTGAATAAACATAGACACACCAACTTTTAAATATGGTATCTGAGGGGTAGAGTTAACTGTACTAGGAGTCAGGTGACCCTGACACTTAGCACAATAGGTTTCACCTGTTTAAAAAGGGGTTAATTGTATATCCCATTAGGGTCATATGACCTTCAGATACCATATTTAAAAGTTGGTGTGGCTATGTTTATTCAGTTCTCTGAGGAAGAGCGTTGTCGCTCGAAACGTCACAACATTTTTTTGCCCATAAAATGATCTAAATGGGAGCTACAGTGTGCGGACTCTTACTGTCCTTTGTCCATACTACATACTACAACCCTCCACCGAGTTTCATGAAAAGCGGTCTGGTAGTTTTTTGCGTTAACCTGGTCTAAAAAATCCCGACTGTGTTTGGGTGGCTTGTTGACCCGCCCCATGATTTGGATCCGCTCCAAAATTGAATGGGCTCTAAATTGGCCCTTGCTACACCCCTCCACCAAGTTTCATGAATATCGGTCTGGTAGTTTTTGCGTAATCCTGCTATCAAACAAACCAAGACAGGGCTCATGGACCCACCCCGGGATTTGGATCCTCTCCAAAATTTAAGGGTTTCTAAGTTGGCGAGTTTCATGAAAATCTGTCTGGTAGTTTTTGTACAACCCTAGTCCCAAAAATGAATGGAGGTGCATCGACAAACCAGGTCAGCTCGTGGCCCCGCCCG
>NC_140242.1:29942464-29944487 GCF_949987555.1 Borostomias antarcticus
TCGTACTTCCTGGAGAGGTAGCGGGCAGAGCCCTTGCTGGGGATCTTGACCATGGACAGCTCCTTGCCGTAGCGCGTCAGGTTGCAGGGCGTCTCACAGGGACAGCTGTCCCCGGTGCTCTTCTGGAGCAGAGCTGGGAGACAGGGACAGGGACAGGTCTGGGTGAGTGTCTCACAGGGACAGGGACAGGGACAGGTGTGGAGGAGTGTCTCACAGGGACAGGGACAGGTCTGGGTGAGTGTCTCACAGGGACAGGGACAGGTCTGGTGAGTGTCTCACAGGGACAGGGACAGGTCTGGGTGAATGTCTCACAGGGACAGGTCTGGGTGAGTGTCTCACAGGGACAGGGACAGGGACAGGTGTGGGGGGGTGTCTCACAGGGACAGGTGTGGGGGGGTGTCTCACAGGGACAGGTCTGGGTGAGTGTCTCACAGGGACAGGGACAGGTCTGGGTGAGTGTCTCACAGGGACAGGGACAGGGACAGGTGTGGGGGGGTGTCTCACAGGGACAGGGACAGGTGTGGGTGAGTGTCTCACAGGGACAGGGACGGGGACAGGGACAGGTGTGGGGGAGTGTCTCACAGGGACAGGGACAGGTGTGGGAGTGTCTCACAGGGACAGGGACAGGTGTGGGGGAGTGTCTCACAGGGACAGGGACAGGTGTGGGGGGGTGTCTCACAGGGACAGGGACAGGTCTGGTGGGTCAGCCAGGCTGACCAGGCCAGCAGAAAGATCAACTATATGCTCAGGTGATGATAAAATGTCTGGTGGAACAAAGTGGGTCCTTGTTCCCTGCATGGGCGCCGGTCCATCTGGAGCAGGTGTCTCTGTCTCTGTCTCTCCCCTTCATCTGGAGCAGGTGTCTCTCTGTCTCTGTCTCTCCCCTTCATCTGGAGCAGGTGTCTCTGTCTCTGTCTCTCCCCTCCATCTGGAGCAGGTGTCTCTGTCTCTGTCCCTCCCCTTCATCTGGAGCAGGTGTCTCTCTGTCTCTCCCCTTCATCTGGAGCAGGTGTCTCTCTGTCTCTGTCTCTCCCCTTCATCTGGAGCAGGTGTCTCTCTGTCTCTCCCCTTCATCTGGAGCAGGTGTCTCTCTGTCTCTGTCTCTCCCCCCCATCTGGAGCAGGTGTCTCTGTCTCTCCCCTTCATCTGGAGCAGGTGTCTCTGTCTCTCCCCCCCATCTGGAGCAGGTGTCTCTCCTCTGTCTGTCCCCTTCCTCTGCCGTGGGTTATATTGCTCTCTTGGCAGGGCAGTATAAGCCGGTATTTATTGAGCATGCAGCGCATGCACGTATTGAAATGATTTCTGGCTCCATATTTCATATGGATATACAGTAGACTGGCTATGTACCTGCATGTAGACAGTCTGACATATATTATACACAAATAAACTGATTCTCATTCCCAGACTTGCAGCGAGAAAAGCAGTAGTGTTGAACACATACATGTAGGAGAGAGAAGAAGAGCACTTGTTCTAACCTTCTTTCAATGAGACCCCCCCCCAAAAAGACTGATAACAGAAATTGAAAATAGGTGAGTTATGTGTTTTATAATAACTCTTATAATGAGGTTATTTGTATGCAGGTACAGCGCCGCCTCTATTCATTCACAGTGAAAAGTGCACCTATACAATATTAAATACATGGTTTAAGTTATTACCCTTCACTAGGGGTGCATTTATTCAGATTATCTGGGTAAAGGAGTTCAGCATAATATTTATATGAACCATTCTTGTAAGGTATATCTAGGATCTAGCTCACCCACCCATTAAATGGGGTTGGATTTCACTGAAGAGGGAGATAATTGGGTTTCTGGGTTATTTGGCGAGGAGATTGTAATTGTACTGATACATCTCCCACCACATTATAAAGGCTGTCTTTTATGACCATCATAATGTCTCTGAAACAAGGAACCTCTGGACATTGATATTGGCTGAGGTGAGGAGGGAGGGAGGGAGGGAGGGAGGGAGGGAGGGAGGGAGGAAGAGAAGGAAGGAAGGAGGGAGGGAGGGAGGAGGGAGGAGGAGA
>NC_140242.1:29944687-29989687 GCF_949987555.1 Borostomias antarcticus
GAGAGAGAGAGAGAGTGTGTGTGTGTGTGAGAGAGAGAGAGAGAGTGTGTGTGAGAGAGAGAGAGAGAGAGAGAGAGAGAGAGAGAGAGAGGGGGGGGGGTAGCTAATTCATCAAAGCCATATCTCATACTGCAGGACATTGTTTTGGATGGGTTTATTATTATGGGACGACAGGTTTCCATGACGTCCAGGTTGATGTCTTACTGGTCTCTCTCCAGATGGGCAGATACTCGTCCTGCTGAATATCCAGCATGATTTCCAGCCCGTTCCCATCCCGCCCTGCTTGCTCTTCCTCGACGTCGTCCTGTTCCCGTTGAACGTGTAGCATTTCCCATATCTGGTGTAGACCTGCAGGGACAGGAGATCTCTATCAGGGGTGGAATGAACATAACAATACCCATCCTGCAACGACACCGCCAAATAAACAAGATGGAATTCACGCTCGTATGCCCACAGCTATTCCGTTGACGTCATAAACCTTGAGCCTGGAGATATCCAGGGTATTGTGAGAAAACAATATTACCAACAGACTTGATCTTTTCAGGAATGACTGATAGGACACGGTTTGTTCGGGGAATGAGAAGCATGTAAAGCCGGCAGACTGTTCCTCTGATCCTTCTCCTGAATCCTAACTCACGTGAGCGTGCGCCCTGTGATCGGGAGAGACGGGCCGATTGCTCAGAGAGTAATTAGAGAGTCCAGACGAGGCAGCGTATCATTGCACACGCGAGGACGCCATTGTTTTACAGATGCATATAATTTCTAAGCGCTCTCATCTCTGTGCAGACAAAAAGGGACGCAGGACTATTATTTAGGCCAAACACGGTGAATCTTGGGACGCTCTGTAAATGAAACAATTGCAGAGCGGGGTTTCCACATGACAGGGGAAATCAGGCGAGGACGAGAGGATCGACCGCCAAATAACACTGGTGGTGAATCGATGTCTGAGGACGACTTAAACCGCCGCTGGCACGGCCTCGCCGGCGCCGTAATCACAGCTCTTGTTTTAACTTTGATACGGGTGAACCCGTCTGAGGAGCGGCGCGGCGCTGAAACAAGCCCCGCCCATGACCCCCTCACACACTCATTATCAGACCGCGGGGGGCTGTGATCTCCTAGGGGGCCTCAGGAATCAAAGCCACGGTGGTGTGACTCCTCTTTGTACACTAGGCTTATGTTTGTAATCTTCCACTGCGACGGGAGGTTTTATAATCTGCACAGCAGCAGCTAGGCCAGACACAGCTAGGCCAGACACAGCTAGGCCAGACACAGCTAGGCCAGACACAGCAGCTAGGCCAGACACAGCTAGGCCAGACACAGCAGCTAGGCCAGACACAGCAGCTAGGCCAGACACAGCTAGGCCAGACACAGCTAGGCCAGACACAGCAGCTAGGCCAGACACAGCAGCTAGGCCAGACACAGCAGCTAGGCCAGACACAGCTAGGCCAGACACAGCAGCTAGGCCAGACACAGCTAGGCCAGACACAGCAGCTAGGCCAGACACAGCTAGGCCAGACACAGCAGCTAGGCCAGACACAGCTAGGCCAGACACAGCAGCTAGGCCAGACACAGCTAGGCCAGACACAGCTAGGTCAGACACAGCTAGGCCAGACACAGCTAGGCCAGACACAGCTAGGCCAGACACAGCAGCTAGGCCAGACACAGCAGCTAGGCCAGACACAGCTAGGCCAGACACAGCTAGGCCAGACACAGCTAGGCCAGACACAGCAGCCATGCCAGACACAGCTAGGCCAGACACAGCAGCTAGGCCAGACACAGCAGCTAGGCCAGACACAGCTAGGCCAGACACAGCTAGGCCAGACACAGCAGCTAGGCCAGACACAGCTAGGCCAGACACAGCTAGGCCAGACACAGCTAGGCCAGACACAGCTAGGCCAGACACAGCAGCTAGGCCAGACACAGCAGCTAGGCCAGACACAGCAGCTAGGCCAGACACAGCAGCTAGGCCAGACACAGCAGCTAGGCCAGACACAGCAGCTAGGCCAGACACAGCTAGGCCAGACACAGCTAGGCCAGACACAGCTAGGCCAGACACAGCTAGGCCAGACACAGCTAGGCCAGACACAGCTAGGCCAGACACAGCAGCTAGGCCAGACACAGCTAGGCCAGACACAGCAGCTAGGCCAGACACAGCAGCTAGGCCAGACACAGCTAAGCCAGACACAGCAGCTAGGCCAGACACAGCTAGGCCAGACACAGCCACTGTTTACTACATCTGGATGCTCCATGTGTTGTACTGTACATACATGTTAAGTGTAGGCCTAAGCCTCGTCAGCTGTGTGTGTATGTGGGTGCATGTTTCTGTGTTTGTCCGTGCGTGCGTATGTGTGTATGTGTGTGTATAGCGTGTGTGTGTGTGTGTGTGTGTGTGTGCGTGCCTGCGTGCGTGCTTGTGTGTGTGTGTGTGTGTGGTTAAGACAAGTCTAAGTAACAGTAATTAAGAATGTCATAATGTGTGTGTGTCTCAGAGACCTTCACCTGACTCAGAGACCTTCCCCTGACTCAGAGACCTTCACCTGACTCAGAGACCTTCACCTGACTCAGAGACCTTCACCTGATAGAGACCTTCACCTGACTCAGAGACCTTCACCTGACTCAGAGACCTTCACCTGACTCAGAGACCTTCACCTGACTCAGAGACCTTCACCTGACTCACAGACCTTCACCTGACTCAGAGACCTTCCCCTGACTCAGAGACCTTCACCTGACTCAGAGACAACCTGACTCAGAGACCTTCCCCTGACTCAGAGACCTTCACCTGACTCATAGACCTTCACCTGACTCAGAGACCTTCACCTGACTCAGAGACCTTCACCTGACAGAGACCTTCACCTGACTCAGAGACCTTCACCTGACTCAGAGACCTTCACCTGACTCAGAGACCTTCACCTGACTCAGAGACCTTCACCTGACTCAGAGACCTTCCCCTGACTCAGAGACCTTCCCCTGACTCAGAGACCTTCACCTGACTCAGAGACAACCTGACTCCGAGGTGCAGCTCTGGTTTGATGAGGACAAGCCTGCTGGATGCAGACAGACGGACATGCGCTCTGCGGAGGTGGTTTAATCTCTCCTCCCGACACAGAACAGCCCAGGAGGTACAGTAAGCCTCACCTATCATTGATTCAGCCCAGCTCATCGACAAACTTAAGCCTCCGCTCTGACTCCTTTTATCTGATCCAGCATGCAACAGCAGCAGAGACGGATTCAACTTTACAAATGAAACCCAAAAAAAGAGGAAGGAAGAAAGAAGAAGGGGGAATATGCGTCTCTGGATTCTGCTCTGAAATATTGGCTCCAGTGCAAAAGACAAGGTGTTCACAAACGATGTCCCCAGAGACCTAAGGAACTTTTCCCATCATCTCACGCAGGAAATGGTTGTTGGCAGAGCATCCTGATTCATTTCTTAACTTCAGAACCCTCCCACACACACACCTCTGCTCCTCTCTCTCTCTCTCTCTCTCTCTCTCTCTTTATCTCTCTCTCTCTCTCTCTCTCTCTCTCTCTCTCTCTCTCTGAGTCTGTGATGTGATTGATGGAACATTTTTCCCTTTGTTATATCCCACACCAAATTTAGCAAAGGTAACAGGGCTGACTTTGTCACTTCCCAAGGAGGGACTTGGCGCTGCTACAGTATTGAGAAGCAGAACAACGGCCCGATGGCGCTCCCAAACCAAATGAGCACCGGTTTATCATGGTGCGACACAACCATCGCCTGTTAACGTGTTTGACTGAGCGCTAAAAGTCATCTCTATACTGTTAGTTAGCTACAGTATGAACTGCACAATAAAACGAATGCTTAATAATGTTAAACTGTTGTGAATGAATTGCTCTCAAAGACACATTTATTACTACCTATAGTTCATCTATAGCATTGCAAGTACTGCCAATCGCATAGTAAAATATTTACTGTATCACGTCTGTTAAAATTGATTGACTAACTAAAGTTTGAGCAGCTGCATTGTAACCTCAGTCTCAATATTAGCATGCAGCTCTGCCTGACTTGGCTTTGGAAAGATGCCTAACTACATCTCATTTGCATGAATCTCTCCAGTTAGCACCAAACTTAATTGAGCTTAATGTCAAGCCATTTAGAATCCTTTGGCAGTGTTTTTTCTTCAGATTTGCCTTTGTTTCCTCTATATTCTCTCCATTTTAAATACATTAAAAGACCAACCACTCGCTGCCTATAATTTGCCCGCCCTCATGTGTTAAACCCTCTTTATGACAGCCATCCAGCTCCCCGGTGCTTTCTCCTTGTAAATCATTCACATTGCTCTTCCACGGAAGACCCAATTTCCTCGCTGGCGTCTGGCTGTGTCATCGGCAGGGAGGAGAGAGGATCTCAATTCATTTTCCGAAGGGGGTGGGACGTAGCGGAGGCTCTGATTGGCAGTCGAGGGCCATTAAGGCCGGCTCATGCGGGTTTAAGGGTGAAGACAGGATGTTCCCTGCGTTAATGGCTTCATTACCACCCTCCGGCAGCCTGTCAGGGAGCACCAGGCGCCGCGCACAGGCTGATTGAATATTTACATGAGGGCTTGAAACTTTCAAGATGCACCTGTGAGGTGGGTCACATTGGAATCCACAAGCTGTCAGGCAGGATTGAATCAGACGAGATGGTGTCCATGCCTGAGACAAGATGGTGTCCATGCCTGAGAGGAGATGGTGTCCATGCCTGAGAGGAGAGGGTGTCCATGCCTGAGAGGAGATGGTGTCCATGCCTGAGAGGAGATGGTGTCCATGCCTGAGAGGAGAGGGTGTCCATGCCTGAGAGGAGATGGTGTCCATGCCTGAGAGAAGATGGTGTCCATGCCTGAGAGGAGATGGTGTCCATGCCTGAGACGAGATGGTGTCCATGCTAAGAGGAGATGGTGTCCATGCTAAGAGGAGATGGTGTCCATGCCTGAGAGGAGATGGTGTCCATGCTAAGAGGAGATGGTGTCCATGCCTGAGAGAAGATGGTGTCAATGCCTGAGAGGAGATGGTGTCCATGCTAAGAGGAGATGGTGTCCATGCCTGAGAGAAGATGGTGTCCATGCCTGAGAGAAGATGGTGTCCATGCCTGAGAGAAGATGGTGTCCATGCCTGAGAGAAGATGGTGTCCATGCCTGAGAGGAGATGGTGTCCATGCCTAAGAGAAGATGGTGTCCATGCCTGAGAGGAGATGGTGTCCATGCCTGAGAGAAGATGGTGTCCATGCCCTGCTCTTCGTCATGCCTTCCCTGGGGGTCATGGCGGATTTGAAAATGCATCACAACGACATAACGTGCGTTCAAAGAACCTTTGATACCACTGACCCAGTGGTGAGACTGACCCAGCAAACGAACCGTTGCTCATGGAGGCCGACCACACTAGGCTGTACACTAGGCTGTACACTAGGCTGTACACTAGGCTGTATACTAGGCTGTACACTAGGCTGTATACTAGGCTGTACACTAGACTGAACACTAGGCTGTACACTAGGCTGTACACTAGGCAGCACACTAGGCTGTACACTAGACTGTACACTAGGCTGTACACTAGGCTGTACACTAGGCTGTAAACTAGGCTACATCTAGTCTGGTAAATGTTACTGTGAAATGCTTGGGTCTCGACACCTGTATTCTAAGGACAGTCAAAGAAACCGAGGAGAATGTGGTTCCCCCTCAGTGCACAACTTCATTCTTGAATAATCCTGAATCAAATGATGTTGTTAAAGTCAGTCAGAGGCAACTGGCAACAGATCAGTGGGTCAATGCCTTTAAGATCTCTACCCAATGGTGGGCAACCCTTCTCCGTGTGAGACCCTGCATTCCAAAGGTTTTTAAGGACAGTGGTTTGAGAAAATGGAGGAGACAGTGAAAGCAGATGTGTGGCTGGGAATGTGAGGCACGCCAGGCTCTGCACCATTAGCCTCCGTCTCTTGGGCAGACAGTCAAGGATGCCTGTTGGCACGCCGTCAAACACATTACATTTATTGTATATCAATTCCTAACTTCATTAAACAACTGACTGGCCGTATTTCTTAAGTGGCTTATCCCTCTCACGGAGAGAGCCGTGGCTTATCCCTCTCACGGAGAGAGCAGTAAGTAAGACCGCATCATCGGCAGGTTAGCGACAGGTTAGTTCCATCCTACAGCTGGTGAACAGAATATTACTGAACCCCACCTCACATCATATTACTGTTACTACTAACCCCACATCATATTACTGTTACTACTAACCCCACCTCACATATTAATGTTACTACTAACCCCCCTCACAGCAATATTACTGTTACTACTCACCCCGCCTCACATCATATTACTGGTACTACTAACCCCACCTCACATCATATTACTGTTACTACTAACCCCACAACATATTAATGTTACTACTAACCCCCCTCACATCAATATTACTGTTACTACTCACCCCACCTCACATTATTGGTACTACTAACCCCACCTCACATCATATTACTGTTACTACTAACCCCACCTCACATCATATTACTGTTACTACTAACCCCACCTCGCAGCTATGTTGCTATTACTACTAACCCCGTCTCACATCATATTACTGGTACTACTAACCCCACCTCACATCATATTACTGTTATTACTAACCCCACCTCGCAGCTATGTAGCTATTACTACTAACCCCACCTCACATCATATTGCTGGTACTACTCACCCAACCTCACATCATATTACTGGTACTACTAACCCCACCTCACATCAATATTACTGTTACTACAAACCCCACATCAATATTACTGTTACTACTAACCCCACATCATATTACTGTTACTACTAACCCCACCTCACATCAATATTACTGTTACAACCCACCCCACATCACTGTTACTACTAACCCCACCTCACATCATATTGCTGGTACTACTCACCCAACCTCACATCATATTACTGGTACTACTAACCCCACCTCACATCAATATTACTGTTACTACAAACCCCACATCAATATTACTGTTACTACTAACCCCACATCATATTACTGTTACTACTAACCCCACCTCACATCAATATTACTGTTACAACCCACCCCACATCACTGTTACTGCTAACCCCACCTCACATCAATATTACTGTTACTACTAACCCCACCTCACATCATATTACTGTTACTACTAACCCCACATCGCAGCTATGTTGCTATTACTACTAACCCCACCTCACATCAATATTACTGTTACTACTAACCCCAACTCACATCATATTACTGTTACTACTAACCCCACATCATATTACTGTTACTATTAACCCCACCTCACAGCTATGTTGCTATTACTACTAACCCCGTCTCACATCATATTACTGTTACTACTAACCCCACCTCACATCATATTACTGTTACTACTAACCCCACCTCGCAGCTATGTTGCTATTACTACTAACCCCACCTCACATCAATATTACTGTTACTACTAACCCCACCTCACATCAATATTACTGTTACTACTAACCCCACCTCACATCATATTACTGTTACTACTAACCCCACCTCACATCATATTACTGTTACTACTAACCCCACCTCGCAGCTATATTACTGAATCCCACCTCACATCAATATTACTGAACCCCACCTCACATCAATTAGAGATATATTACTCCAAAGTTATTCCAAACCAATATGGCCAAGAGACTACAATTAGCTTCTAATGATGTAATGTTGAATAATGACTCAGCTCAGAAAGAAATCTGTCTACATTTGCATAACCTTTCCATCAGTGCTGAGTCGTAGGAAAATATAAAGAATAATATAGAATATATTGCTTAAGAGATGAGGCCCCTACTTGTAAATTCAACATTTATGTCCAGGTGAAACATTTATGTAGAAGTTTGTCAGGTAATGAATAAACCTTGACATCACTGACAGTTTTGGTAACATCAAGCCTGCATAGTCAGAATTAAACATCTAGAAAATGTGATTATAAACTGCCCACATAATGGAGATCAGTTGATGTATATCATCATGCCATCTCCAACCAGAGAGTACACAAGGGCCTCGTGCTAAAAGTTCTATAAATGTCTTGGTAAGTATCAGAATCGGTCTAGAGAGCACTGACATCACACTACTATCGTCACACAATACCCTGCTACTACCATCAATACCCTGCTACTACCATCAATACCCTACTACTACCATCAATACCCTACCACTACCATCAATACCCTGCTACTACCATCAATACCCTGCTACTACCATCAATACCCTGCTACTACCATCAATACCCTGCCACTACCATCAATACCCTGCCACTACCATCAATACCCTACTACTACCATCAATACCCTGCCACTACCATCAATACCCTGCCACTACCATCAATACCCTACCACTACCATCAATACCCTACCACTACCATCAATACCCTACTACTACCATCAATACCCTGCCACTACCATCAATACCCTGCTACTACCATCAATACCCTGCCACTACCATCAATACCCTATCACTACCATCAATACCCTGCTACTACCATCAATACCCTACTACTACCATCAATACCCTGCCACTACCATCAATACCCTGCCTCTACCATCAATACCCTGCTACTACCATCAATACCCTGCTACTACCATCAATACCCTGCTACTACCATCAATACCCTGCCACTACCATCAATACCCTGCCACTACCATCAATACCCTACTACTACCATCAATACCCTGCCACTACCATCAATACCCTGCCTCTACCATCAATACCCTGCTACTACCATCAATACCCTGCTACTACCATCAATACCCTGCTACTACCATCAATACCCTACTACTACCATCAATACCCTGCTACTACCATCAATACCCTGCCACTACCATCAATACCCTACTACTACCATCAATACCCTACTACTACCATCAATACCCTGCCACTACCATCAATACCCTGCTACTACCATCAATACCCTGCTACTACCATCAATACCCTGCTACTACCATCAATACCCTGCTACTACCATCAATACCCTGCCACTACCATCAATACCCTGCTACTACCATCAATACCCTATCACTACCATCAATACCCTGCTACTACCATCAATACCCTGCTACTACCATCACTACCCTGCTACTACCATCAATACCCTACTACTACCATCAATACCCTACCACTACCATCAATACCCTACCACTACCATCAATACCCTACCACTACCATCAATACCCTATCACTACCATCAATACCCTGCTACTACCATCAATACCCTGCTACTACCATCAATACCCTGCTACTACCATCAATACCCTACTACTACCATCAATACCCTACTACTACCATCAATACCCTGCTACTACCATCAATACCCTACTACTACCATCAATACCCTGCCACTACCATCAATACCCTACTACTACCATCAATACCCTGCCACTATCATCAATACCCTATCACTACCATCAATACCCTGCTACTACCATCAATACCCTGCTACTACCATCAATACCCTACTACTACCATCAATACCCTACTACTACCATCAATACCCTGCCACTACCATCAATACCCTACCACTACCATCAATACCCTGCTACTACCATCAATACCCTGCTACTACCATCAATACCCTGCCACTACCATCAATACCCTGCCACTACCATCAATACCCTGCTACTACCATCAATACCCTGCCACTACCATCAATACCCTACCACTACCATCAATACCCTGCCACTACCATCAATACCCTGCTACTACCATCAATACCCTGCTACTACCATCACTACCCTGCTACTACCATCAATACCCTACTACTACCATCAATACCCTACCACTACCATCAATACCCTACCACTACCATCAATACCCTACCACTACCATCAATACCCTATCACTACCATCAATACCCTGCTACTACCATCAATACCCTGCTACTACCATCAATACCCTGCTACTACCATCAATACCCTACTACTACCATCAATACCCTACTACTACCATCAATACCCTGCTACTACCATCAATACCCTGCCACTACCATCAATACCCTGCTACTACCATCAATACCCTACCACTACCATCAATACCCTACCACTACCATCAATACCCTACTACTACCATCAATACCCTGCCACTACCATCAATACCCTGCTACTACCATCAATACCCTGCTACTACCATCAATACCCTGCCACTATCATCAATACCCTGCTACTACCATCAATACCCTGCCACTACCATCAATACCCTGCCTCTACCATCAATACCCTGCTACTACCATCAATACCCTGCCACTATCATCAATACCCTATCACTACCATTAATACCCTGCTACTACCATCAATACCCTGCTACTACCATCAATACCCTACTACTACCATCAATACCCTACTACTACCATCAATACCCTGCTACTACCATCAATACCCTGCTACTACCATCAATACCCTGCTACTACCATCAATACCCTGCTACTACCATCAATACCCTGCTACTACCATCAATACCCTGCTACTACCATCAATACCCTGCCACTACCATCAATACCCTGCTACTACCATCAATACCCTGCTACTACCATCAATACCCTGCTACTACCATCAATACCCTGCTACTACCATCAATACCCTACCACTACCATCAATACCCTACTACTACCATCAATACCCTACTACTACCATCAATACCCTACCACTACCATCAATACCCTGCTACTACCATCAATACCCTACTACTACCATCAATACCCTATCACTACCATCAATACCCTGCTACTACCATCAATACCCTGCTACTACCATCAATACCCTACTACTACCATCAATACCCTATCACTACCATCAATACCCTGCTACTACCATCAATACCCTACCACTACCATCAATACCCTGCTACTACCATCAATACCCTACTACTACCATCAATACCCTACCACTACCATCAATACCCTGCTACTACCATCAATACCCTGCTACTACCATCAATACCCTACTACTACCATCAATACCCTGCTACTACCATCAATACCCTGCTACTACCATCAATACCCTATCACTACCATCAATACCCTACTACTACCATCAATACCCTACTACTACCATCAATACCCTGCCACTACCATCAATACCCTGCCACTACCATCAATACCCTGCTACTACCATCACTACCCTGCTACTACCATCAATACCCTGCTACTACCATCAATACCCTGCCTCTACCATCAATACCCTGCCACTACCATCAATACCCTGCCACTACCATCAATACCCTGCTACTACCATCACTACCCTGCTACTACCATCAATACCCTGCTACTACCATCAATACCCTGCCTCTACCATCAATACCCTGCTACTACCATCAATACCCTGCCACTACCATCAATACCCTGCTACTACCATCAATACCCTACTACTACCATCAATACCCTGCTACTACCATCAATACCCTACCACTACCATCAATACCCTGCCACTACCATCAATACCCTACCATCAATACCCTGCTACTACCATCAATACCCTACTACTACCATCAATACCCTGCTACTACCATCAATACCCTACCACTACCATCAATTCCCTGCCACTACCATCAATACCCTACCATCAATACCCTGCTACTACCATCAATACCCTGCTACTACCATCAATACCCTACTACTACCATCAATACCCTGCTACTACCATCAATACCCTACTACTACCATCAATACCCTGCTACTACCATCAATACCCTGCTACTACCATCAATACCCTGCTACTACCATCAATACCCTACTACTACCATCAATACCCTACCACTACCATCAATACCCTACTACTACCATCAATACCCTGCTACTACCATCAATACTACCTGCCGATCCTGAAAACCCTGAAAATACCCCTCAGCTGCCTGATTCTGTGAGGTTACATGTACGTCCTGAACAAACAAACTTGTTTACTACACAGCCATGTTTCTGGAACTGCACTGCCCATTTCTGACTGATGACTTGTGTGGCTTTTCTAGCCCATGGTGGTGTAGATACAATCTCCAGCTGTCCTTTCCACTTGGATGTCCAGGGAAGCCAGGGCCCACTACAGATGGGAGGTCTGCATCGATACACTAGCAGATAGGCCTGCTGATTGCATGTTATTGTAGGCTAGCAGGGGTCCTTGCTGGAGGGGTCCAGGCCTTATCACATACGTACTGCTGACGGCAGCAACTTCTCTCTGGGTCATTTTCCTGCATGTTGTGTCATTTAATCTGTTTGCTAGTGGTTGACAGAGCCGCTGTTTTGCCCTTGGCTCGGCCAAAAAACAAGAAAAGTGCCACGCCTGAGGCATTTGTATCACTGTCTGCTGCTGTTTAGACTTTCTCATTTAATTAAGGCCTCTCTCTCATTAACATACCTTCATTTCCTTAACAGGCCATCTTTCCCCCCAATCTGCTCCCAAGTCCAATCACTCCCGCCCCCTGACAGCGCTCTCCGTCACCTCGGCTTCCCTGGCAAATGGTTTATTTTCTATTCATCATAACAGAGATACCTGCAGTGCCGCGCTCTTTCTCTTCCCCGGGAACGCTGAGGGAACGGTGTTCCTTACAGCAAAGCCAAGCCATTTCCACCGGGGCAAAAACGGTGAGTATTAACTTCTGACATTAATCATCAGTATACAGGTTGGTGTGTGTGTGTGTGTGTGTGTGTGTGTGTGTGTGTGTGTGTGTGTGTGTGTGTGTGTGTGTGTGTGCGTGTGTGTGTGTGCACGTTTCCCTTGTGATCATTAACTGATTATAATATACCAGAAACACGCACGAACATGTAAAGATAAGAAAACAATGACTTCATCTAGATTTGTATGAGCTCTGTCTCTGTAACTTCAACACATCTTGTTAAGCTTAAACTTAAGCAGCAACATATGCCAGCACCCACAATGCAATGCTGCTGTATCTCCGGTGAGACATGCAACACTTGCTTCCTTCACAAGGTGGTGCAATAAGAGCAACCTATCAGTGATACTTAATCCTCCTGTTTGGACATTTTAAACAATGAAACACTGAATGTTACACTTAGAAGCGTGAAATATTTATGAGCATAGGGACCAATGTGCTCCATGTTTTATAAATCACCCAACTGTAAAAATATGTGTTTAAACACTGGACCTTTGACTAGTTATTTATTTGGAGTTAATGGGAAACACGCCACAGGTGCCAAACTACTCTCCCTGGAGGCTCCGCCCCTCCACTAACTTCCCATGATCCTCCACTAAACATGCTGCTTGGAATATCTATCCTCTGAATATCTAGGTCTGATCAAGTGTGTAGGTGTCAATCTGGTTTGTGTGTTAAATGGTTGGTTGTCTGGCATCAACCCGCTGGTGTTCAATTTGAGATGATTGCGCAACAGTGCAGCGGTAGTTCAAATGTGAGAGACGTTCCCTGGCTGTGTGAGACCAGCTCTGGGGTCAGTGTCTCTCCACCACCGAGATCTCTACAGTATTAAATGGTAAATGGACGGCACTTATATAGCGCTTTTCCACCTTAGCGGCACTCAAAGCGCTTTACAATGGCCTCTCATTCACCCATTCACACACACATTCACACACCAATGGCGGTAGCTGCCATGCAAGGTGCTAACCTGCTCGTTGGGAGCAATTTGGGGTTAGGTGTCTTGCTCAAGGACACTTCGACATGTGGACAGTCGGAGCTGGGATTCGAACCACTGACCCTTCGATCACTGAACGACCCGCTCTACCAACTGAGCTACAGCCGCCCCTCTATTAGAACCAGCCCGGGCCAGATCAATGCCCAGCTGCAGTATTAGAACCAGCCCGGGCCAGATCCATGCCCAGCTGCAGTATTAGAACCAGCCCAGGCCAGATCCATGCCCAGCTGCAGTATTAGAACCAGCCCAGGCCAGATCCATGCCCAGCTGCAGTATTAGAACCAGCCCGGGCCAGATCCATGCCCAGCTGCAGTATTATCTGTGTGTGGCGTGCTGCCACCCTCGCAGATGTTTGGCACTGGATTCCGGAGCGGCCCAGCGGGCTGAGGAGACCACGGGAAGTCTCTCTCTGCTGGACCCATCCTGCGATGCTTCCCAACATCAAGGGCGGTGAGACCGTGCTCAAGAGCATCCCAGGTGGAGGCCTGCTAACAAGGTGGCTGTGACCGCTGCGGTGTGTGACATGCGCTGAGCAGCTGCATACTCTGCTGTGATGACAAACCCCAGAGTGACAGCCATGTTGCCACAGGTGACTGGACTACTAACTGTCATTCGAGAACCCTTGCCCTGCACACGACGGGGATATAAATATTGGACAGCTCCTGTGCTTACAGCCCTAACTGTCCATGTGAATTGGATCTCCTTGGTGTTTACAAATGTTGGTATTTGTATTTGTTTGTTTGTTTATTACGGTACTGCCAATCCCCTCAGCTGGGGTCTGTGCTGATGTCACTGAGCTCTAGAGCAGACGAGGCAGAGGTCACAATGATCATGAGGACGGTGAGGGTCAGAGGTCACAATGATCATGAGGACGGTGAGGGTCAGAGGTCACAGTGATCATGAGGACGGTGTGGGTCAGAGGTCACAATGATCATGAGGACGGTGTGGGTCAGAGGTCACAGTGATCACCAGGACGATGTGGGTCAGAGGTCACAATGATCATGAGGACGGTGTGGGTCAGAGGTCACAATGATCACGAGGACGGTGTGGGTCAGAGGTCACAATGATCATGAGGACGGTGTGGGTCAGAGGTCACAATGATCACGAGGACAGTGAGGGTCAGAGGTCACAGTGATCATGAGGACGGTGAGGGTCAGAGGTCACAATGATCATGAGGACGGTGAGGGTCAGAGGTCACAATGATCATGAGGACAGTGTGGGTCAGAGGTCAGAGTGATTCCTGCTGAACCTACTCTGTCAGAGTACAGACAGATGACCAGAACAATGAAAGAATTAGATCCTTCCTATATGTGAGATAGCATGATGTCCAAAACTTGCTTTAAAATTATTATTTTTTCAGGATCACATTCCATAAATGTCACTATTTCATTTATAAACATTACTATCTGAATGATAAATCAATTTCTAAGCTTCTACCCTCTGACTTTGACCATGTTCTACGTTATTCACACTGTAAAAATCCCATTAATATTGTGTGAAAACGATAGGATGCTAAAGCAGTGCAATTTATTTTCCCATCTCAGACACCAAGGCAAGTCACAGCCCTGACTCACCTTGTCATTCCCTGGGCGACAGGCATTAGTGTGGCACACCGAAAGATGATCTAACGCACACACTTTACATAGGGTATGTGCCACTGCTGTGAGATGGGATGCTGAGGCCTTGTATAATCAGATTTAATACAAGACACTTCAAGGATTTAATAGATTTTAGGGTTGTGAAAAGAGATGTCATTAGTCATATGCCCCGTTTATTCTGATATGGGGCCATTTACCTTACTTGATTATTTCTCGTAAACTACAAGGTCACTCAGAGAGAGAGAGAGAGAGAGAGAGAGAGAGAGAGAGAGAGAGAGAGAGAGAGAGAGAAGAAGTTACAATATGATACAGTATTCTACAGTATTATTTGTATAATATATTTGTATAACAAGCATAATATTTTTATCATCTCTGTTTTTGTTATTAGATAGAGAGAGAGAGAGATAGAGAGAGAGATATGGAGAGAGAGATGGAGAGAGAGAGGGAGAAAGAGAGAGGGAGAGAGAGAGAGAGGGAGAGATAGAGAGGGAGAGATAGAGAGATAGAGAGAGAGAGGGATAGAGAGAGATAGAGAGAGAGAGAGATAGAGAGAGAGAGATAGAGAGAGGGATAGAGAGATAGAGAGAGGGATAGAGAGAGAGAGAGAGAGAGAGAGAGAGAGAGAGAGAACCCCATACCAGGCGTGAGCACCATGCTGTAGTGGTGGTCTGGTTGCTCGTCCTCACCAGACCGTGAGGCAGCTGAGGCATATTTACTTCTGTCAGTCTCACAGAAACAGGCATCAGTCTGTGAGAATCTGATCCTAACAAACATCTAGTCTGAAAGGCAGTTAAGTCTGAGGAATAGTTCCAGTCTAATTCACTTGGACAGATGCAAAAACTGCAGTGGGTTCATAAAAGATCAAGTCCCAAAGCAATCCTCAAACATATTGACATGAAGTCATGACAAATTCAGCACATCAGACTAGTTTCATTCAGAAATCACCTACATAGGATTATATTAATCCTATAATCATAATAATATAATAATCGTATATATATATAATCTTATAATTCAATGCAGTTGCTTCAGTCTCAGGGGGGCAGATAATGAATAGTAGAGAACAGACCCACCCAACCAGCATGAGGGGCTCCGGATGAGAAAGTGCTTGATGCATCATCCGAGACCGTGTGAGGGAGCTTTCATTTAGTGAAACCCTGGTAACAGGCTTGATTCATCACATCTGAAGCGTCTATGAGGAAGTGCAGGTGAATGTCGGCCAGAGTAACAGAGTAGACCATGCCGGCACCATGCCCTCTACTCATCTTCCTAGCATAGTCACACCGCTAGTCATTGTAGCTCGGCCATCTTGTGCTGTATGATGGGTTGAGTCCTCTCAGCCACCCTTGAATGTTTGAAGATATAGATTCCGATTAAACAATACAGAACTCCTCTGATAAAGACTGAAGATCTGATAAACAGTGAAACGAATATTCATGAGCAGACTCAACAATTTAGTTGGGAATGGTCTAATACCATTATGTCCAAATGCTGCACACTCACCCCCAACTCTAAATGGAATCGCCTCCAACTGATCAGCACTGCTTTTGATGCGTAGACATCTGCACTAGGATGAAGAAGTCAGTGTGAGTGGATTCCCATAAGGCCTCCATGTCTGCCAGCCAGGCCTCATACAGGGACAGGAAGTCATCTGCTCAAGTCACCCACGGGGGAAGAGCACAGATCCCATATTGATGTTTGAAGGGTGCAAAAGACCCTTGTAAAGCCCTGGTCAAGTAATACTCAAGCAACCATGTCTCCCCTCTGCACAGGGAAGAACACCAGCTTCCTGGACCTTATTGTTACACAGCCAGGGACCAGCAAACAACCAGGGAGCGGTATGAGACTATCCATCACTCCCACTCCGCTCTTTATCCTGCTGTTGGCTGGTGCCAGAGATGCTGTTTGCTGTGTCTTCAAATCTGGCTTGATCAAGGACTTTGTGTAGAGAGCATCAATTAACCGAGTAGATTTGGAAATGTCCATAAGTTATTATAATTGAGCATAAATCAGAAATTATGGTCTTCTCTTTTGTAAAAGTAAAGTTGAAGTGAAGCTATTGGTTATAGAGATGTCAGCATGTAGCGAAGTAGAACTGTTAATTGCCATATGTTTGACTAATGGATCATTAACACAAGCAGGGTAGACTTTAATACTTCAGAGGTCGAAACCCTGTTGGTTAAATTAATAAATCAATATTAAATAATTGTGGAGCATCCATCAATGGAGATCCAGCCACTATTATCCCCAACATGAATAAAACCACAAACTAATCACGCTGTCTAAAACCATGAAGTTCACCCTGAATACAGCGCTATTCTGTTTTTCTCATTCTTTCATTATACTTTCCAAAGCAGATGAGAACTTTATTTAGGCCACCATCTTGCCGTCTAACATCTGCTGTGCACCTTTAAACTCAGAGACAGAAAGAGGAGGGACCTTTGAGATGAGGTGAAGAATTTCAACTTTGATGACCATGGTATAAAATATCCAATCTTCCTGCAGTCCTTTGTCCCTCAGACCTTCACGAAATATCAAAGAATGAGGCCATTGTGCAAAAGCGGAAAAAAGGTGATTCTGGTCAAATCCTTTTAAGGTTTTTCCTTACTTCTCCAAATTTCATCATCCTCTCATATTTGATCTTATTATAATACATACATCTCATTTTTCTACCATTCCTGCACACAAGAACATGCTAGAGCCGATTGTTTCCCTAGGAGATGTGACCCTGCTACTCAAGAGATGCTTTGCACGTTCCAACCACGTATTCAAAACATATAGATAAATATATAACCTTCCACTGGAATCCCCAGTTTAATTAAAGCAAACTCCCTGGTCTGTAATTTGAAGTCTCTGTTATTATAAAATGTAAAAGTGCGTTCCCCGGGGAGTCTACAACTTGGCACAATATGTTTTTAATTTCCCAGGGGGCCGAGCGTGGCAACTAACGATTGCAGGTCTGCTGAATGTACAAAAAGGTACGCCTTTTTTATATATATATTTTTATTTTTTTAATTGTCAAGAATGGTGTCTTCATGTGAATTTTAGCTGGCATTCGTCTTATCGTCTTTATCAGTCTTCTGAGGTGTTTTATTGACTTCAGTGAGTCACACTCAAATCCTGTAGGTGCTTCAGACAAGTCTTTAAGGGCACAGGTGATTTCAGCATAATCACCCATTAATTGTTGTACTCATCTGACTAAAACATCTAAGAAGAACCACATTGAACCATGAACCTACACCATAATATGAACAACGAAGACGAGCAGCTGTGCAATCCTGCCACAGATCAACCGTTCCATCTTAGTCCACTTCAGATCGTATCTGCGTTGTTCCTGACTGAGACAGAAAGACACATCGCTCTTTAGGACAGCGTGACCGCGCTCTGCAGAGTCAACACATGGACTCGTGGTGTCCACTCCTCTCTGGGAGCCTAGAGGACAAAACAGCACTGAACCCACTGTTGTCGCCAAGCTAGCTGGTCCAACGCCAGGCTTGGGTCTCCTCCGAAATCAACATCTGTCCACAAATATCAAATGTCTCTTCAACCTTTCTTGAAGCCAAAGCAAAACCTGCTTAAATCCCATGAAGCTACGCTTTTAGCTTTAGTAGGAAAACTGCTCTACCAACTAAAGTGTTTAAAGTATGTCTTGTGTACACAACCTCCCACACATAACCTGCATATTCAAAATAGTTGCCTGGCTTGAGCAAGCCTTTTACAGCACATCCTTGTTCAACCCTCCCTGCCTTTCATTGGGATGTTGACAGGGCTTCTAATCTGCCTATAATCCACTGCAGGCTCCTCACGATGACACAAATCAATATCCACTCAAAGGACATTCTAATCCTGGTGCATCTAGTAGGGCTTTCGTTCTGCCTTAAGGATTTCCACATACTAACTTAAAAATCTGTTGAGAGGTCTTCAGGGCCAGTTTTGTATTCCTGTCAGCAGCGAAGGGGATTAGGTGTGATATATTTCGTCAGGAGAACTGGGGGGAAAAAAGTGCAAGTTTGACTTTTTGGGGATCTGATGAAATCTCACACATGACATTAGAAAACAAACAAGAAGGTGGTTAAAAAAAATCACCCATCAAACTAGCAGATGAAACACCATCTGTTAGACTTTATCACAGCCATTTTTCAACATCAGTCGTGAAACTACTCTCCATGGAGAAGAAACTGTTCTCCTGCATCCAAAAATAGTCTTATGGGTAGAGAGAGAGAGAGAGAGAGAGAGAGAGAGGGAGAGAGAGAGAGAGAGAGAGAGAGAGAGAGAGAGAGACGCTTCAACCATAAAGCTAAACACCTGTCTTTGTCCCATGGAACAGTTGAGTCGACATCTGTACCTCTGGAGATGCCAGACGATCTGCTCTGGTGTTCATATTACGCTTAACCCAGCAATTAGCCTGCGGTCCCAGCGCACCTGGCTAATAGCACGGTTTGTCCAGGTAACGAGCCAGAATGGATTTAGAGCACGCAATCTATTGCCCATTTAATTTGCTCAATTACAGAGTGCAAACCACACAAGTCGTAAGTGGGGCACAGTAGGTGTGGGAGATCACAACTCTTAATGGAATGTTAGAATTTACTTTGACATGGAAAAAATGTGTGTGGTCAATGTTCACATGTATTTGTACTTGCAAAAGGAGAGGGAAGCATAAATGTATGATTTTGAATAAAGACATCTTAGCTCTCTGCACAGCAGGGACTTCTCCACTCAGTTAAGATGGAATAATAATAATTGTCATTATAACAGAACATGTTTGACTTTAATCCACTGCTGTGCTCACTTCAATGGTCCTCCTAGAGGCACTTACTCCACATTAGAGCAGCTTCCCGTTGACACATTTCCTCACGCCGCCTCCTCCATCTCTCTGGAGCTCCAGCGCTGCTGTTTGTTGATATTTCAGGAGCACCAAAAAGGGGTAAAATAAGAAGCATGATTGACATTAAATTATTCCCCAATCCTTGAACTGTATAGCAAAGGCAGCACGTTATGACTCAACTCACAAATAAGAGAGGCTCGGATCTCAGATTAGCAAAGCGTTGCCGTGTAATTGAATCGAAAAAGCACAAAGCCTCTCTGGTATATCACACTCAAACCTTCCCAAGCCCACCGATTGAAAACCAAGTCACGACCCCAGTAGCCATAAGTGCCATCCAAGTCAAATCCCAGTTGCTTGCATGTGTCTCTCTCGGTCAGACGGAAGCGAAATTCTCCCATCAATCGTGTCGGAGGGAGACACGATCCCTGACAACTTTTCACTTCAGTCGGGGGATTAGAGGCAGAAGGGTTTACGCTGGCCTTGCCAGAATCCACGATAACATTTTGTGATTCAGCAATTTAAACTAATTTCAAGGCTGGCTCCGCAGCAATTTTCTGGATCAATGGAACGTCATACCTCACTTGGTCACTAGCCCTCTTATCACAGGTACCTACAGCGAAGGAGGACTATGCTGATCCCCCCGGGGGCGGAGGGGGGCAGGCCCGATTGGGGAGACATTCCTCCAACACGCCACCTACAGCCTCGCTTCTAGTAGCCAAAAGCCAAAGTAAATCTGAGCTTCGGGAAATTCATTTTGGTTTTAAAGTTTGATCACCTGGAAAAGTGATGTTTTTCTCAAACAAAAATAAGTTGGCTAATTTATTGGAAATGGTGGCACAATCTAATGGAGATTGTTTTGGTCTTCTCTGTTCTCTGCGTCAGGCAAGTTTCATTTGACACCAGACACACTGGACAAGACATGTCACGAATCATGGATTCAGACCCCTCAGATCATCTGGGACAGGGTTACTGTGTGTTCCCAGAATTAGAACCAAGAAAAGTGAAGCAGCGTTCAGTTATTAAGCTCCTCACCTCTGGAACAACCTTCCTGAACACCTGAGATCTGCTCAAACTATCAGCTCATCTAAATCAGGGCTGAAAACATTATTGTTTACTACAGTGTTTAATTCTTCATTTTCATTATCCTCTTAATTGTCCTTTGTTTTTTAAATGTGTTTTTATTGTCTAATTTTATTCTTATGATTTTAATGTTATACATCATTGACTGAATGTATTTTTTTATAATTTTGCCTCTGTAAAGCACTTTGAATTTGCCTTGTGCATGAATGGTGCAATACTTAAGCAATTGACCACTCGAGGCAGTGGGTTACATTTTACCACAGCTACGGGGCGTTGTTAGACGCGATAGCGGAGGGACTAAAACCCCCGTAGCTGTGGTAAAATCCCCTGTAACCCACTGCCTCGAGTGGTCAATTGCTTTTCTACAACAGTTACTACATATATATATATATTCCCAAAAAACACTCAGTTTTTATAATATAACATTCAAGATATAAGATAACATTCAATCATTTATTTACTGATCATTCTTATCATTTTAGTATTTACAAAATCTTCCGCGATAGGCTATCGTTCTGAATTAAATGGTTGCCAGGCAACATAGGCTATCTCGCCTGCTAGCCAATCAGAATCAAGTATCCAAACTTTCCGTTGTAGAAAAATAAATTTGCCTTGCCTTGCCTTGCCTTGAAAGGAAAATAAAACTCTTAGAATGAATCTGGTGAAAAACCAAACAGTCACTACAGTTTTTCAACTCCCTCTGAAACTATTGCATTCGAACCCTTAAGCCAGACACATGGACAAGACATTTGCATTGCACTGGGTTGTTAATGAATATTGAGTAGGCTACCCTGAGCCATGATTAAAAAAAAAAATCATGTAAATAAAGCATTCCATTTTAGTAGACTCATTCCGCATCTTATTTTTTGATTGCCATCCAATAACCATGAAACTATGCACAGCGGAGAGACGGGCACAGATTGGTGGAGTGTGGTTACAGCCCCGAACCTTGGGGTGTAAAATAAATAAATATGAATCTACCAATCATTTATGTAGTGGCTTCGGGATGGCCCAGCTGAGGACAGCATTATCACAGACTAGTTATTGGTGCTGCTGGCTGGCACCCCTTATTCCTTTGAACAGGAATAACTCAAAATGTTGTGACTGAATCTTCAAAGTTATTAAAACTGGGGGAACGGAGGGGGACACAGTCATGCTTGCGTTGTAACCTGTGGATTACTGACATGTGCCTCTCTCCTCTCTCCACCCTGGTTCTGATGTCCGCTTTGGGGACCAGAGAGAAAGAAACACAAGCAAAAAATGCTTTGATCTCTCCATTCACAGCCATTGCACAAATATTACTCATTTTATTTTATTTATTTATTTTTACCTCAGTAGCTTCAGCTATTTGTTCTTATGTTTCAATTATGAGAAGAAAGAGAGAGCAAGCAAGGGTTAAAAAGCAATTTCCCAACCATGACAACTGTACAAATGTACAGTGGCAAATGTTAGAAAGAAGGGTGGGTGGGTGGGGGGGGGGATTGGGGAGGAGATAAGGGGGTGAGAGAAATGGTGGTGGAGGAGGAGGAGAGGAGGAGGAGGTTAATCCCACTCTTTCATCTGTGGAGGTATAGGGAGGCCTTATCTCCCTCTCCTGCTGCCGTTTGCTGCTCTCTCCCTCAGCGGCCTGCCTGTGTGAGATCGCTCAGCGCCGGGGCGGACGGCGGACGAGAGAGGTGGCGGGGTGTGTGTGTCCGCCATGTGTGTGTGTGTGTTGGAGTGCGGGAGTGAGACAATCCATCGAGCAGCCCATGCTAGACCCCCCCCCCCCCCCCCCCCAACAGCCGACGCCCCCGACGGCCCTGCCACGGCTTTGAGGGGGCGCAGAGAGACCCAGTCACAGATGTTATCAGCCCCCCTGTGGAGCTGCGCACTCAGTCTTCCTTCCCCTTGTTTGTTTTACGGTGGGGTTGATGATTAATTTGGGCCACTGGGCACACCGTAGGAAACGGAAGCCTAACAGCCTGGTTCAGAGAGGTTGTCAATGCAGCAGCTGTAAACAACCATTCAACAACGGAGGGAAAGTGAAAGAATACCACAGCGACTGATATTAAAGCATTATGGAACCAGAAGCCGTGGGATGTCACGGATATCGCCACGGCTAGCGGGAGTGGTTAGACACGACGCACAGCGGAGTTACACCGTTACACACCGTTACACCCCGCTAGCCGTGGCCATATCCATGACATCCCACGGCTTCTCGTTCCATAGACAATACGAACTTTAAATAAATGTATTTTTAATGGAACTATTTGTTAATCATTTGCGGATACTTCTGCTGAATAGGGACGACAATGTTACAGCACATCTTTGTAAACATTGATCTGGACGTTGCCACGGCTGCTAATAAGAGGTGGATTGATATTAAAAGATGTGCGAACATTCCATTTTAGCGTAGGGATATCGTGGTCATCGCCACGGCCGGAATGCAAACTGACCAATAGAGACAATGGAGCGGATCTATACCGTTGTATAATAGTTGTTATACCGTGGCCTGGGTGAATACTCGATTCTGATTGGCTGGAGGGGTGTGCATTATTTCTCGACAGATGCATGGCTAGAGCCTCATCACAGTTTTCACAAATCACAAACTAATGTACGTGTTTCACACCTCAGCATTACAATGAAAACAGCCTTTTTATCTTGGCTCTTCGACTGTAAATTTGTCACTTTATTACTTTTTAATATTTTTTCAGGCGAGAATGTAATCATGTAGATTCCCAGTATGTGGTCAGTTTCTAATTATATGCTGGGACTTTTTCAGAGTTCCCTGTCTGGCAGAGTCTGACTCTGTCTGGTCCACTTCAGCCCAGTGTGACAGAGTCTGACTCTGTCTGGTCCACTTCAGCCCAGTGTGGCAGAGTCTGACTCTGTCTGGTCCACTTCAGCCCAGTGTGACAGAGTCTGACTCTGTCTGGTCCACTTCAGCCCAGTGTGACAGAGTCTGACTCTGTCTGGTCCACTTCAGCCCAGTGTGACAGAGTCTGACTCTGTCTGGTCCACTTCAGCCCAGTGTGACAGAGTCTGACTCTGTCTGGTCCACTTCAGCCCAGTGTGACAGAGTCTGAGCCTGTCTGGTCCACTTCAGCCCAGTGTGACAGAGTCTGACTCTGTCTGGTCCACTTCAGCCCAGTGTGACAGAGTCTGACTCTGTCTGGTCAACTTCAGCCCAGTGTGACAGAGTCTGAGCCTGTCTGGGCCACTTCAGCCCAGTGTGGCAGAGTCTGAGCCTGTCTGGGCCACTTCAGCCCAGTGTGACAGAGTCTGACTCTGTCTGGTCCACTTCAGCCCAGTGCGCTTGCATCAAACACCATGTTTTGCATATATTCTCTTGCAATTACGCACACAGCATTATTCTTTTGATGATTATTATTTTTCCAATGCACATTGGTATTAAAGGAGTAGTAAAGGGAAAATGCATGTTTAGCCCTGTTTTAAGGTTACTTATGATCATGGTTCAGATCAAAACGTTGACAAAGCTAGCATTTTCGAGAAAGTTGATAATTGCTCTACCACCGTTTTGGTCATAAAATGGATGTGGATGGGCACCTTGAAAAATCATTAAAAAAAACATGTTAAACTCTCGATTTCAAAGAGAAGAAGCTCACCGAGGGTGTAATTGGTGTCCGTTGGTGTTCTGACATCAAATTCGCCGCAAAATAGAATCCTGTAGGGTTTTATTGATCATTTTATGAAATCCATTGACTTTATTGAAGCGACCGTTGTAGATGTGTAGATCAATCCGCAGAGGGGATTCAGAAAGCGGAACTACTTACGGAAGCTATTGTTATTGTTTATGTTGCTAGTGGTGAACATGAAATGGCTGCATTCCTTTAACAATAAAGGCTGAGAAAAAGTGTAAAAATAAATGAAATGTTGATGATAGTGTGTCGGGGTTGAGCTCTGGCTGAGGAAAGCATACAGTAAACAACAGATTTATTTATATTTTAATGTAGAAAATATGAGTAAGTGGCACATGTTTTGTCTTTGGCCGGCGGCCATGGTACAGTATACGCAGGATAATTCACTCCAGGCTGTGCTGTTACCCCTGCATTTTATTCGATAACAGTCCGGAATGTACATTCAGCCGCAGGAGTTACCTGGTTTCTCTGAATGGAAGATGAGGGGGAAATATGCAGGAGGGAAGCCAGCAGTGAGCAGGTTGGCAGATACAACTCATCCGTCATTAATAGGACATCAGCCTCAGCCTGGATGAGATCTGCTCCATCGACTCACCGTGGCCCTGGGCATCGACCTGCCCAGCGCACGGGAGAATGACTCAATGATTTCAAAAAGCTGCTTTTCTGGATGCCTCTCATTTGACCTTCAAATCAGCACTCAGCTCCGGCCTTGGATCGAAAGGCTCGTTTTTTCTTTTTTAAAAGGACGTTTTTCCAAAGTGTCACCTGCACATCCTCAGCACAGACCCATACGGGAGAATGTTAATGATTGACTTTACGTTTGGTGACACAGCAGGTATATGAGCTCACGAAAATAGCTGCAAACAAACAGACAATATTTATCTCCAAGTTTGAAATAGCCTCGAACAACAAAAATATCATCATGCACAAATGTGTTCCAGGTAATGTCCTTTCATTGTAAACCTTTTTTTTGCAGGTGATGGGAAACACAAGTGCAACACAAGATAATTTTCTTCTACTGCTGTAAAAATAACTCAGTTTTGGGATGCAGTTCTATGTTGCTACCACAAGCGGCAGTGGTCCCAGAACATCAAAACAAAAGACTATGACACCATTGATGTTCAAGAGCTCTGGTGGCCTAGTGGTTAAGGCAGTGATGGGCCGTGTACTTCACCCCTAGGCCATCAGTGCTATCCTTCCACAATTAAACCGCCTTCGAATAACCTCACCATGACACTAGGGCTATAGGCTAGGCTTTTTCCTGCATCATTTTGGCTTCATATCCATTTCATGTCACCCCGTTATTGCAAATAGTGAGCTCAGGCAGATTGATAGCAGAGAATATTATGCCAGTAGGCTACTGTGCATAAAACAGAGGTCAAGGCGAGAGAAATTCAGCTTGTCGGCCAGTACAAAATTGTATAGGCTATTTCGTTGTCAAACAAGTATAATTTGTTTCATAACTGGCCACAGCGTTTAGTAAATTGATAGATTCTTTGATTTAAAAAAGATCACTACAGTATAATTTCAGCTTTCCATAATCATTCATGTCAAAAACTTCAACACACATCCTGCGTGCCCCATTCACTCAGTATTAAGTGGGGCGAATTCATTACCCATTCTGAGCTAGGAAAAGCCCTGTATTGTCACTCGACATAACCACCCCATTCACAGTGACAGTAACCTGTATCGAGTGGAATGAAGTGATTTATTATGATCCTCACACCTGTGAGAGTTAGCCTACAATACACTAATTGCAGAGACCTGAATATGACAAACCGTGCATCACAAATAGACATGGGCTAGCCCAAAAGCAACAAAGAAACAACTATAAAAACCGCGTAGCGGCTAAATGCCTCCGCCCAACAATGCCAGTTGCAGTTAACCTAACTAACCCTAACCCTGACTAACTGCTAACCTAACCCTAACACTAATGATAGATAGCTAACAACTAGCTAGCCTGTTAGCTAGCTAACTCAAGGCCCGGGGAGTCGGAGATGGCTAACAGCTAGCAAAACCTAATGAAATGGTGAGTCCTGCTTTGCAACTTTATGCATTTCAGATTTATCATTTTGGCAATGTGTGAATTTGCTGCTATGTGAGAGACAAGGACCTGTTGTTGCATGTCGTTGACAAAAGCTTCCCCTTATTATGGTGTCAGAATGATGGCTTATGAATGCAATGTTATACAGTAGTCCAGAGATGGTTAGCACTGGCAGGGCTATCAGTTTGATAAAAGGCGTTGTGGTGTTTGTCGTACTCTTGTGATGGACTTCGTTTTGGTGTGGAATTATAGTTGTTTACGTTTTGGTAGGAACAATTAAATTGTCCCAAGTGTTGCAAATTATTGGTACCCCTACCAGTGGCGATTGCTCCTATAAGCCAGGGTAAGCCTGGCTTACCCATACAAATCCAAATCCTAACAAATCCTAACCATTTATTTATCAGACATTATTTCATGTCATTTCAATTCACAGCTATTTCAGTGGCATGACTAGCTTCCGTCCTACCAGTCCTGAACAGAAACAAGTCAGCCTCGCACCTAAGCCAGGCTGGACCTGGCCTGGTTTGTTATTCTGAAAGTGTAACTGTTAATATAATGCAACATCGGTGGCAGGAAGACTGCAGCAGTATATGCAGATGTAAATCAACTGTGATGGCAGATCACTGAGCAGAAGGCAGCGCAGAGTTCTATGTCCCAGTTATCTCAGCCAAACAGACCGGGGGAATGTGTTTGTATTTGCTGGTTTAGTTTGTCCATCTTTGCCTTGGCAGCAGAGCACTGCAGACAGCAGGTGTGAGAGGTTATGACGGGCAAGAGCTCCCTCTTCCAGAAAATGACTTCACCTTCCAGCCTAATTAAATGAGCCTGGAAAGCAGCCTTTTCAAACACTACAGTGATGTGTGAAATGGCCCACCCTCCACTTTGATATTCAGAGAAATACACAGACCCGCTAAACGAATCCACATCCCTAGCCCCCAGCTACAAAAACAATTACCAAAAAATCTATTTCTACGCATGCAGCTAGAAACATTTTAATGAGTCTGTTAATGATCACAGTCCATGGTCTTAACATTGACAGACATTTACTTTCCAAGCAAAAAGAAAAGGGAAAAAATCCTTTTGGTCAGAGGAAAACTCCTAGTGTTTTTTTGGGTGTCAGATCCTTAATAACCAGTCCTATTCTGTTTTTCTGTTCCATTTCCACCTCGCTGTCACGTCCCTGTGAACACAGCGCTGAACGGTACAGTGCAGGACTCGTATTGGGGGCGGTCAACAGTGCTAATGCACAGCTGAGGGCTAATGACAGGTGTATTAAGTGATCATGGGATTTTAATGGCCCTCCAAGACACAGTCAACACTGCCCTGGCGGAGCTGCTCCAGCTGCTGTCTTCCTGCCAAACACATCGCAGACTCGCTGCCCTCAGACTCCAAAAACCTCCCCCATAATGGACTCATTATTTTCATCCATGCATGCAGAAGGCATTGTTGCTGCATGTAGATCCTTTGCCTTTTCTATAGAATAATGTTAAACTGCAAACTAAGTAAGCCTCGCCGTGGGCTCCACACTGATCACAGATCAGATTTATTTGGGATAGACTGCAACAGAGGGGCGAGCCCGACAAACACGCAGGTCTGTGACTGACTGAGCGACTGAGTTACAAAGTTGCACCACTGGTCAAATTTCACACATTTAAAGTCGCATTGAAACGGACGTTTGAGATCATCTAACTTCCGTAGTTTGACGTATTTCCGACGCAAACAAGCTATGAGGGTGGGACGTATGTTTAGAGGAATTTGATTGGAACATTGACAAGTGGACGGGTTTTAAGAACTTTAGACAGATTCGATAGAAGGATAGCGTTGATTGACGGGTGGATGTCGTGAGATTATCGGCCTAAAATCTAAGGTACCTGTTGTCGTCATTGCACGTGACCTACCGTTTTCCAGGAAGTAAGAAATTATATACTTTGATATAAGATTACAACAAAAGTAGAATTTTGTATTTTTTTTTGGCATACATCGTTGAATAGGTGAACACTATGACCAATTATGTGAACCAAAATGGGACAGAATGCTTTTTTCATTTCAGTGTGACTTTAATGAAGCTACGTCTTTGGTAGGACAGAACACGTGTGTTTCACCAGCTGTCTCTCCTGATTGAGCACCGAGAGTGAATCTATTCCCAAAAACACATGGTACGCACCAGACAATCTACTCGAACTTGCCAGCAATAGCGTTGATATACCTATCACTGGCATCTGCTTATTTTACACTCTGAAGGATGAAAATAATACAATCAAAAAAGAGTGGGAGTTGTGGGTTCATCATCTTTCTGAATTGTAGAACGAAAGTGAGCTGTTGTTTCTCTCTCTGCTCTTCTTCTGTGGTAAAAGAACATTTCCCTCCATCACACTGGGAGTCTCAGATGAAGCTTCTGAAGAACATCACACACCCACATAGTGCAACGTCTGCACCTCACCAGAGAACAGCAGAGTCATGTTTCACACGTCGTGAGGCTTGGCTGGCAGTTCTGTGTCTGATTAGGCCTCAAACCTCCGCTCACTGTTGCGTCAGTCCAGGTTCAGTCAGGCTGAGAACCCGGGGTGGTATTACTCACAAACAAGAGTCTGTGACCGTAGGCGAGGTGAACATCAGGTCAGGAGAAACCCAGCTGTCGGCACCAGGTTTCTCTCTCTCTCTCACACACGCACACACACACACACACACACACACGCGCGCACGCGCACACACACACACACACTTACACACGCACCCACACACAGACTGACTCAGACACATACATTAACTTGTTCACACACACACACACACACACACACACACACACACACACACACACAGCATGGGCTAAGCAGGGGCACGTAGTGTCATTCTACCATCAATGTGCTTGCTCCCCCGATCGATTCATTTCCTTTTTCTTGGCCACTTCACACATTTCATCAAGCCACATTTGAAATGCCAGTGGTTCCATTGATTTCCATTAGAGCAGCTCACGTCCTGTGGTCAGGACTAGGGCAGGGGGATATTTCAGCGTTTGTTTAACACAGTCCATCGCCTCTGGACATCCCGACCCCAGCCTCCAGCTCCCAGCAGCCTCAGCTGTGTTTAATTGAACAGCTGAAATGGGTCTGAATCACATGAGAGAAAAAATACCCAAACATGAATACAGGTTGTAGGGCGAGCCGTGTCCTCCCCCCTCATTGACTTCTCCTCCCACCTTCCTGACCACCTGGGCGGCGCCGGCTGGGTTCTGGCGCTGCTCGCGCCCGGGTTCAGGAGACCGTGGTTTCTGGTGCATTAAGACCAAGGCCCCCCGTCTAGGGGACATACTTGAATGTCACATTAGATCCCATCACCAGACTCAGGGTGAAAGGTCAGGCAGGAGCACGGGGGGGCGTCAGGTACAGACCGGTGCCCCAGAGAGGATGGGGCTTCGGAGGAAAGGTCTGCTTCCCCCCAGAGGCCCCCTGGAGGCCCCCCAGGGCCCGGCAAGCACAGACACTCTGTAAGTGGAATTGTCAGATTGTGTGTGTGTGTGTGTGTGTTTGTGTGTGTGTGTGTGTGTGAGTGCGTGTGTGAGTGCGTGTGTGTGTGTGTGTGTGTGTGTGTGTGTGAGTGGGTCTCTCCCTAGGTCGTCCTCGGATGAGCCCTCAGCCTCAGCCCCATCAGCGTTTCCAGTCATTCCGATCCTCCCACATCTGGCTTTCCGTACTAGTGTGTGTGTGTGTGTGTGTGTGTGTTTTTATGTGTGTATAGGTGTGTGTGTGTGTGCGCGTGTATGTGTGTGTGTGGTGGTGAGGGATTGTGGGGTTTAGTGTAATTTTAGCAAAAAAAGTTGTTTCTCTACCTCTCTGAATGCTGTCTCCATGGCAACAGACTAACAGAGAACTGTAGTGTGAATCTAGAACGGGAGATCAATGCGTCAGGGTGTGTTGGGGATCCAACCGGCCTACATTCACAATAATTATGGACCTCAAGGGTCTTTATTGGCCACACGTAATCACACAACACAGGAGTAAAGGGCGACAGCACACACACACACACACACACACACACACACACACACACACACACACACTTCGTCAATGGCCACCGGTGGAAATTATTCCCTGCATTTATCCCTTCCAAGCCGTCCTCCTCCAGGGGCAGCCAGGAGCAGTGGGCAGCCATCGCTCATGGAGCCCGAGGACCAAGTCAAAGTGCTCAGTCCAGGTCCTGGTTAGGGACCGTTTTTCGTATTGGGTTCGTTGGGAGGAAAGCCTTGCATGAGAACATGCCAACTCCACACAGAAAGACCCGAGACCGTGGTGCCCGTGAGCGATGTTGGGGTTCAGTGTCGGCACACTGCCATGAGCTGGGATGAAACCAGGGACCTTGGGATCCTCAGCCAGCTGCTCTTCCTCCGAGCTGCGCGCCACATTTCTTATAGCTGTTAGCATTTCCAACAAGACCCAAGTGTCACAAGTGAGAAATGAAAGCATGTCCTGGGATTTGAATTGTTCAAATGTTTAAAAAAAAAACAACAACAACTAAAATTCAGTATTTTCTAGCAACATTCTATTCTAGATTAATGATAAAAAACAACAACTTGTCTTTCCAGTTTTCCTCATGTCCTCAAGCTGGAAGCACTGACATTTACGAATGTGGGCTTAACCCTTCTGACAAGCAACGCCATCGAAGAGATTGGAAGAAAATGAAGAAAAAGACGTACAATGTCAACACAAACCTCCCAGCAGGAAGCCTTAATCCCGCCTGATGGTTCTCAGTGACTGGCCGCTCAGGTGACAGAGAAGACGTGTCAGAGCGGCCGAGATGAAGGGAACCTTCTCCTGGCCCTGGCTCCGCCTCACTGAGCAGACATACAACACTGCGCTAGCGCTTTTATCAGCAGCCGGGGAGCGCTGGCCACAAAATGTCAGATAACAAAGCGGTTTTCTTTATATCCGCAGAGCTGAAGAACACTTGTTAGGGCTGTGCTAGCATGTCCTTGGCGTGGCTAGCGGTACATACTTCTATATATAGGAACCTGGCCATGAGAGAAGCTGTGCATAGTTCTATATATAGGAACCTGGCCATGAGGGAAGGTCAATGAGCGGTTGATGAAAACAAATACCCCCTTGCTGCAGATGATCAACTGCTATTGATTTTACTGTGAAACATGGCCGACAGGAAGGGAGAGAGACAGTTGGAGAAACTGTGGCAGGTCTGGGCGTGGGGGGTCAGGTATTCCTGTACCAACTATACAACCTGGGTCTAGGTTTAATAGGACGGTCCAGTGCGATGGTTGTTAGGGGTCCATATTTGGCGCCACCCAGCGACCGCTGGCGGAGGGATGTATTTTCAGTCGTGTGAGTTATTTTGTTCGTTCGTTCGTCACGTAGTTGGATTATACAAAAAAAACTACCGGAGTGATTTTCATGAAACTGGGTGGAGGGGTGCAGCATGGGCCAAGTTAGAACACATGAAACTGGGTGGAGGGGTGCAGCATGGGCCAAGTTAGAACACATGAAACTGGGTGGAGGGGTGCAGCATGGGCCAAGTTAGAACACATGAAACTGGGTGGAGGGGTGCAGCATGGGCCAAGTTAGAACACATTACATTTTGGTGCAGATCAGAATCACTGGGCGGATACACAAAATAAAAGAAAACAACATTTCCCAAACTTGGACCGGCTTTCTTCCCTTTATCTCTACTTCTCCTGCCTGGTTTACTGTCCCGCCGGTGGCCCAGCGGTAATGAATCAGTCTGGCAATGCATCAGTCTAGCAATGAAACGAAAAAAACTGTATATTCCGTCACATAGCCCTCCCAGAGGCATGGACACAGGACTAGTGCCCTTCTACCCCTCCCAGAGGCATGGACACAGGACTAGTGCCCTTCTACCCCTCCCAGAGGCATGGACACTGGGCTAGTGCCCCTCTACCCCTCCCAGAGGCATGGACACAGGACTAGTGCCCTTCTACCCCTCCCAGAGGCATGGACACAGGACTAGTGCCCTTCTACCCCTCCCAGAGGCATGGACACTGGGCTAGTGCCCCTCTACCCCTCCCAGAGGCATGGACACTGGGCTAGTGCCCTTCTACCCCTCCCAGAGACATGGACACAGGACTAGTGCCCCTCTACCCCTCCCAGAGGCATGAACACAGGACTAGTGCCCCTCTACCCCTCCCAGAGGCATGAACACTGGGCTAGTGCCCCTCTACCCCTCCCAGAGGCATGGACACTGGGCTAGTGCCCTTCTACCCCTCCCAGAGACATGGACACTGGGCTAGTGCCCCTCTACCCCTCCCAGAGACATGGACACTGGGCTAGTGCCCCTCTACCCCTCCCAGAGGCATGGACACTGGGCTAGTGCCCGTCCCTTTTACCCCCAGAGGAATGAACACTGGACTTAATTTCTGTATATAGTTTTGTAACTTATGTAGTGTTATTGTCTGTAATGGCTGATTGAAAAAATTACACACGTATGTTCAGTTGTGTTCATACATGACCACCTCTCAAACACCACTATCAGTTACACCACCAAAAATCTCACTCTTCAATGTTGCAAGTGTGCTATATTTATACTGAGAAGTGAGTTTAACCATTTCAACTCACTGATTACACCAACAACAAGCATTAATGGGCGGAGCCCTGTGCTCTCTGAGCAACCTTTCTAGTTAGCAATATGTAGGACTAGCTGGCCAGCTTGTTTTCCTCAAAGAGGGAGGGAGGGAGGGAGGGAGGGAGGGAGGGAGGGAGGGAGGGAGGGAGGGAGGGAGGGAAGAGGGAGGGAGGGAGGGAGAGATGGAGGGAAGAGGGAGGGAGAGGGAGGGACAGCTGGGGGAAGAGGGAGGGATGGAGAGAGGGAGGGAGAGGGAGGGATGGAGGGAGGGAGAGAGAGCTGGGGGAAGAGGGAGGGATGGAGGGAGGGAGGGATGGATGGAGGGAGAGGGAGGGAGGGAGGGAGAGCTGGGGGAGGAGGGAGGGAGGGAGGGAGGGAGGGAGAGGGAGGGAGGGAGGGAGATCTGGGGGAAGAGGGAAGGATGGAGGGAGTGATGGAGGGAGGGAGGAGAGCTGGAGGAAGAGGGATGAAGGGAGGGAGGGAGATCTGGGGGAAGAGGGATGGAGGGAGGGAGAGGGAGGGAGGGAGGGAGAGCTGGAGGAAGAGGGATGAAGGGAGGGAGGGAGATCTGGGGGAAGAGGGATGGAGGGAGGGAGAGGGAGGGAGGGAGGGAGATCTGGGGGAAGAGGGATGGAGGGAGGGAGAGAGAGCTGGGGGAAGAGGGATGGAGGGAGGGAGGGAGGGAGGGAGGGAGGGAGGGAGGGAGAGCTGGAGGGAGAGCTGGAGGGAGAGCTGGAGGGAGAGCTGGAGGAAGGGTGTGAACAGATGAACTGGTGGCCTTTGCTGTGTTTTACAGGAGCAGCCGAGCCTCTTCCCTGAAGACAGTCAGCTGCTGAAGGCTCATGTTAATTAGCTCTTGTCAGCAGAGCAACCCTTTAAAAGGGTAATGAATTATAATGATGTTACGTGTTGAAACGAGATCCTCCCTTTGAAGTTTGTCACAGTGAGCTGATATACCAGTCGCTCAGCCCACTGTAGCCTGATAAATAATCTCTACAAAGCACAGCCTTCATGATCTTTAACATGTACTGTAGATATTGTAATGGCAAATTACAATTAAAAAACTATGCTTGGTGTCTTAAAAAAAAAAAAAAAAAAAAAAAAAATACAACGCTCCGCCCCAGTGACAGCGCAGGCTGGAAGGTCATGTTTTCAGTAGTGTGTTGGTTCGTTCTTTGGTTGGTTGGTTCTTTGGTTGGTTGGTTCTTTGGTTGGTTGGTTCTTTGGTTGGTTGGTTCTTTGGTTGGTTGGTTCTTTGGTTGGTTGGTTCTTTGGTTGGTTGGTTCTTTGGTTGGTTCGTTCTTTGGTTGGTTGGTTCTTTGGTTGGTTGGTTCTTTGGTTGGTTGGTTCTTTGGTTGGTTGGTTCTTTGGTTGGCTGGTTAAAACTGTCCTGCTCGCATGCATGTGCACGTGCACAGAGCCAGAAAACGCATCCATGGGCAGAGGTCTGTGCTCTCTGAGCACCCTTTCTAGTTTCCAGATTATTTTAACTTGGTAAACAGAATCAGAATGTGTATTTTATTTTCCTGCTGTATAGAAAGGGTTAACCCTAACCCTAACCCTATCATGCTGTATAGAAAGGGTTAACCCTAACCCTAACCCTGACTCTATCATGCTGTATAGAAAGGACCAGACCACTCCAGGCTACTGTCTTTCTATCAAGGTCCACAATGGAAATACGTCGATGACTTTATTGTGTTAACCTTGACAATGTCTTTTTTAAGCTATCGATGTAAAAATCAAATTAGTTTTTTAAATTACTTGTCAAATAAACTAAACTAAAATATTATCAATGAAATGACAAGACAACGAGGGACCATACTGAAGCTGCAGCCCACCCACTCCAACAGGAGAAGCACCCACGTTCCTGTCTGTCCCTGCGCTGACCCACTCAGACCCCCCCCCCCCCCTCCCCCCCCTCCACAGTGCCAGACTCCCAACTCCCCAGGGACCAAACACACCATCACCAGGCTACGACTCCCAGCCCTGCACACATCCCTCTACACACCATGCTACGACTCCCAGCCCTGCACACATCCCTCTACACACCATCACCAGGCTACGACTCCCACACATCCCTCTAACACACCATCACCAGGCTACGACTCCCAGCCCTGCACACATCCCTCTACACACCATCACCCTGCTACGACTCCCAGCCCTGCACACATCCCTCTACACACCCTCACCCTGCTACGACTCCCACACATCCCTCTACACACCATCACCAGGCTACGACTCCCAGCCCTGCACACATCCCTCTAACACTCCCCAGCTCAGGAACAGACACACCATCACCATGCTACGACTCCCAGCCCTGCACACATCCCTCTAACACTCCCCAGCTCAGGAACAGACACACCAGGCGCTCCTTCTCCATTAGGCAGAAACCCCCTCAGACATAGGAGACCGTCGGCAACGCGTCTGTGCAGGTCATTCATCATGGCTGACCTGTATCAGCTAAACAATATGGCAGCTATAATAAAGCATGACTGTCCTCACCTTCATCATAGTGACATTTGTTCCGCCTGGCGGAGGCGTTGGCTGGTCTGGACCATGTTTCAACATCAGCTCTCTAATCTCTGGGAACCAGTGAGAGGCCATCGCGGTTTAGAAGGGGAAGGGGGAGATATTACTCAGGTGGAAAGACACAAAGTGTATGAACCTGGAGGAGAGAATCGTGTACATGGCTTATTATGTACGCAAATACACCTCGGCCAAACCTAATGCAGCCCAACACTGTCCCAGTTCAGAGCCCTTCCTGAGTGTCCTGAGAAGACTCCTAGTCAGGGGTTGGATATCGTATGACGCCATTTGACATCTGAAATTGACATTTTTAATCTGCGGTGGTTCGCCCTGTGATGTGAGCTACTGTATCTCCGTCAAGGACTGAGCAGAAAAACAGACACATCAATCTGGTACGTGTATTTCACAGAACATCACTGTACCAAAATATATATTGTTTTTATGTCCCACAAAACCAATTATACGTTTGTGATAATTCATTGCACCCAGTATGGCAGGTCAGTGTAAATTGAATGTACATTGCATTGATAAAATGACAGAATAGAATGGTCAACAACCCTTTGAAGATGTTTGAGGAACAATTGCTCATTTTGAAATGCAAAATGTTCAACAAAAATGTATAGAATATACAGTATGTATAGAAAAGTACAGAGTAAGTGAAATGGTCTGTAATCCTGAAAGACAGAAGTAATCTGTTCCCTTCATTTCTCTGGAGAGGAGAATTCCAAACCATTTCAATCTAACTAGTTTAATCAGCCATGCGCTGCTTAATTGAACAAGAGCACAGTAAACATGCTGTCCCCCACCCATGATGCTGATTCCTTTGTGGCAATGATGGAGTGGAACGATGGAATTTATTTTTGAATTAATATGATTCACTACTAATCTGAGACCCCTAACATGTCAAATAATGAGTAAATAAGCCAGGAATCTTTTATTTTATCTAAACTCTGGATTTGAAAAGTAGAAGTGTCCCTCAGTAGAATAGACTATACCTTTACTGAAATACATAGCATACTAGTGTCTGTCTTCAAATCTTAATGTACTGGCAATGGGAAAAACAACATATAACGAGTACTACTATGTGAGCTCTAACCAGCTCATGTGGTTGATGACGCTGGTCAAGCTAAAAGGCCCCTGGCTAGACTGGACTGTGCCTTCACTGAGACACAGTTTTTTGTGTAGAAAGAAACGACGGATAGCCAACAGGTCCATGCACCTGTATGGTCAAAAGTCCCATAATGGATGTTGAAATACAGACATATCTGGCGCTACTAATGTCACATCATGTGTATCAATGATTGACCAAAGTAAGCTCTCTACAAACCATGGTAGAGTGAATAAGAGGACAATAACGTCTCCATCTAGAGGGCAAACAAGTCCATGCACCTGTGTGGTCTAGTCCTATAATGAATGTTGAAATACAGACATGTCTAGTTCTACTAAACACCTCAAGCTCTACTCTCTGCGGATGTAGAAAGTACATGGTTTCCTGAGTAAACTTGTCTGACACTATACTGAGACACCAAGCTGAATGAACAAAGATAACCAAGGAAAATAAAATGTGCCCACAGACCCGCTTCCCCTCAAACTCTTTCTCTCACTGACGTTACACACTCAACACAAAGCAACTGTACACAAAACAAAAAAAGCATTAGTATGGTCTATTTTGCATTCTTCCAACAAGATGTATTTCTTCTGTTGTGACAAACACCGTACCAAATGCAGGCATCTAAATACTCTTAGATCCAGGGGCATGCTGGGAAGGGAATGCAGTTGAAATGCAGCCTTCACCATTATTCTTATCACTTTGTCACAATGTTCCTTACAAAGGGGAAACCTGTTGTACTGGGTTTACTGTTCTGATAATATAATAAATCTGCTATAGGATGTTTTGAGCCTCTTTTCAAATATGGGTGCAGCAACAGCAAGGTTGTCAGAACCACCATCTCACACACTCCCACGCTGTATCGTTAGGTTTTTAAAAAATCCCTTTAGCGTGTAGCTTGAAAATGAGTCACTCCCCTGCCTTCTGTCTTCATCTTTCACCAAACATTCAGCCACCTTTGAGAACTCAACCCAGAGACGATTCATCTTCCAAACAGAAAAAACACACTTGGACACCAACTTCCCACAACTTATGACCAAGGCTAGAAAACACCGCTCGCTTGTCAGATAGGAAATCAGCCCACAGACATTATGGCTTGTCCTAATGGGTCAGGTATATTGATGACACACGTATCCATCTGTCCCGGTGGCAATCTTGTTAGAAATTACTTAATTATGTAGATGACCAGATCAAGATCCCTGAGCCCCCTGCTCACTGCCAGGGAGGATGTGTCGACCCTGATTATGCCGAGGCACGGACCTCCCTTGGTGGCGTGGGGAGACTGGCAAGAGCTACAGGTCACATGACACCGCAGCTACGAAAGCTTAGCGCTGACAGCTTCTTAATGAAGCTACACCCTCATCAGGACCCTAATCTCCACATCCAGATCACACATAGGTTAAGTCATCACAGGTCTGCCATGGTGACAATCACAGTTAAGTTGTTATTTTTTGTATAGCATAGTAAAGGCTCCATACCTAGGTAGTATGTTGTATTTGTATTAAGTTGGAATTGCATAGCAGTATGAATCATAAGTATGTGTCCCACAGGGCACACCTCATCATTTCAAAGCAATTATAGAATTACTTGGGTACAAACAGTTCAGAAAACACCCCATTTCTCATTTGGTGTTTGCAAGGGTGCCCCCTAAACCCCTCAATGCACCCTTTATGCACCCTTCTCACGAGTCCTCATCGAGGCACACTTCGCTGAAGTGAATCGACAACAATTCGTTGCGTTCGACATGCTGGCAGAAGTGACAACATGGCCGGTAAAAAAGCACTGTTCAAGAGTAGAGAAAACAAGTGTTGTAGGCGTCTGGTTTTAGAATCATGCATTTGAAGAAACAAAACATCTATGTAATATGCTGCAGAACTAATTTGGTTTATTTGTTCGCATAGTTTTCACTTCTAGCTAAAGTTACTGTACCTTGCATTGGCTCCCCGTTTCCTTTAGAATTGACTTTGAGGTACTTTTACTCTTTTACAAAGCTTTAATTGGCACTGCACCAACGTACATCTCTGACCTTTTAATTTTGGATGAGCCAACAAGAGCCCTTCGGTCTTCAGGTGCTGACCTTTTAATTGTTTCCAAGGTACTGCACAAAAAGAGCGGGGAGCGCATTTAGTTAATATGCCCCAAAACTGTGGAACATCCTACCCAGACATATCAGCAATGCAAGCTCTGTTAATATCTTTTTTTTAAATGCTTAAATTAAATACTGGTTGAATTAAATGAGGTAAAAGTCTCTGACACGTGTCCAGACGAAGCTAATTTTCAATGTGTTTTATGTCTTTTTAATTGCACTTTATTTTTTGGACCTACTGCATTTTCCTTGCAGAACCTTTTGCATGTCCCTAAAATGCCTTTAATTCTGCACCTACATCATCCTATTTTATCGTATCTTTTTTTTCGCTCTCTTCTTTTTTACTTCTGTACGGAAGCCCTGAAGGGTAAGAAAAACAAAAAAGCGGAGCTTTTGCTTTTGTGAGTTTCTTGTCTTTGAAATCGAGAGTTTAACATGTTTTTAAATGATTTTTCAAGGTGCCCACCCACATCCATTGTGTGACCAAAACGGTGGTAGAGCAATTATCAGACTTCAAGACTATCAATGTTTTGATCTGAACCATTGTATATGATCATAAGTAACCTTAAAACAGGGCTAAACATGCATTTTCCCTTTACTACACCTTTAAGGTTCAGTTTCAGTTCAGTGATAGTAGACATACAGCATCTGTTTGTGAGGGGAGATTTGGACAGAATTTGACATTTGTCTATAAATATCCAAAATTACTGAACTGCACACCCAAAGAGCAGGACATGGGCAGCAGCTAATCATATGCACACTGTTTACAAGCAGTAATTACATATGCGTGTAAGCAGCCAAAATCAACAGAGCCTCTGAAAGTTATGGTGATAAATCGGACCATCACTAACCTCTCGCTGACCCTAATTCAGCTCCACAATCCCAGGGATTTGGAGGATTAATACCACATTTGCATAATTAGCGTCAGGAATGGACAAACAAATAAAAGATGACATGATTACCACTGGACCTAATAGGATTTTTACAATAAGCTGCCACTATACAAAGGCTGGTGAACAAATGAGATGATAAACACAACATGCAGCAAAACATTATTCCAATGTGGTACAATGGTCTTATTATTTAAAAAAAAAAGACCTAAATAAAAACCAAGAAGATGCGTACATACAGTATATATTTTCAGACTGTAATTTCAGTCATGAATTATAGAGCTCAAACCAATGAGGCATTCAATGGCATCTTTTGCTTCCATGCTGATGTCCAGTATAAGCAGGTCTCTGCCTGCTGCTCCTGGAGGAGTACTGTGCTCCTGGAGGAGTACTGTGCCCCTGGAGGAGTACTGTGCTCCTGGAGGAGTACTGTGCCCCTGGAGGCCTGCTCCTGGAGGAGTACTGTGCCCCTGGAGGAGTACTGTGCCCCTGGAGGAGTACTGTGCCCCTGGAGGAGTACTGTGCCCCTGGAGGAGTCACCTGGAGGAGTCACCTGGAGGAGTACTGTGCCCCTGGAGGAGTACTGTGCACCTGGAGGAGTACTGTGCCCCTGGAGGAGTACTGTGCCCCTGGAGGAGTACTGTGCTCCTGGAGGAGTACTGTGCCCCTGGAGGAGTACTGTGCTCCTGGAGGAGTACTGTGCCCCTGGAGGAGTACTGTGCCCCTGGAGGAGTACTGTGCTCCTGGAGGAGTACTGTGCCCCTGGAGGAGTACTGTGCCCCTGGAGGCCTGCTCCTGGAGGAGTACTGTGCCCCTGGAGGCCTGCTCCTGGAGGAGTACTGTGCCCCTGGAGGAGTACTGTGCTCCTGGAGGAGTACTGTGCCCCTGGAGGAGTACTGTGCCCCTGGAGGAGTACTGTGCCCCTGGAGGAGTAATGTGCTCCTGGAGGAGTACTGTGCCCCTGGAGGAGTACTGTGCCCCTGGAGGAGTACTGTGCCCCTGGAGGCCTGCTCCTGGAGGAGTACTGTGCTCCTGGAGGAGTACTGTGCTCCTGGAGGAGTGCTGTGCACCTGGAGGAGTCACCTGGAGGAGTCACCTGGAGGAGTCACCTGGAGGAGTCACCTGGAGGCCTGCTCTCCAGCCCCAGACAGGCACATCTGATCCCACTCATGTGCTGTGTGATTATTTACAGTAGCTGAATCAAGGGCGTTCCCAAGGTGCTGGATCGTCTGGACAAGCTCTCCAGGATGAGGGTTGAACACCATTACTGGAACATTACCAGGTACATAACTGTTAGTGCCAACCCATGTTATCTGAAGTCCTCACCTTCCACTCAACACCTGCCTTTTGATCATTGGCAATTAAACATTAATAATGCGTTCTTATCCTATTGCTTGTGGTTTAATGTGATGAAACTTTTAATGGTCAGCATTTACATAACATGAGTCTATGTGGAAATAACACTTCTACGCCTGCGTTCTGCTTAGAAATATGAACAAAACATCTAATCAAGACTAAAGTCTTGGGGTAGAATGTTTCAACCCCATCTATAAAGTTCTCAAGCTTCTAAAGACTATAAGGTTCGGTCGACTCAGAGCAGAGATCCTCCTGAACCCGCCCATGTCCCTCCGAGACCTTCGCCATCATTAGCAAGTTGCAGGCCTGAGAAGTACTGTAGCGCGATTTAGAAGAAACTTCAAACAGCCCATTGATCAGCGAGGTTGAAAATATAATCTCAAAATCTGATGACTACTTAAGGCGCGTTAGAAGTGTTAATTAGGAATATCGATCCTTTATCATAACATTTAGACTCACTTTTATGAAGGGCACTTCCACCTTAGACTCACAAGTCAGTCTCTGAACACGTAGGTGGAGATCTTGGATTGTCAGGTATCATGAGACCATTTCAACCCCAACTCCTTCTTTGATGGTGTCATGTCAACGGGAGTTAGAACTAGAAATGACTCAGAGCATTAAAAAACCTGTATAAATCATTTCTTTCTCCCTCCTTGTCTGAAAACGCTGTAGAAATCCTAATAGTGTTTTTGAGGTTGAAATGAGAGCTGCTCGCAACCCCAGAGGTGAGGTGAGTGACAGTACGGTGACAGGATACAAATATGAGCCTTCATCACACTGGGCATCCACATAAACACAGTCCCTCCCTGGCTCCACGCTTTGAATTGCTAATTCTCTTGTGATGATGACGGGAACATGTTTTGAGGGGAAACCATGATTTATACAAGTCTCTCCACTTTCTCTTTACAAAGTCATCAATTGAGGGTGTTTTTCACTTTCCTGCTGCCCAGACAGAATGGACAGTCCACTATTTTCACCAACATTGATCACTGGGCAGCCAAGACTGAGGATATTGGGGAGAAATGATCAGTTGAAGCTGGAGGAGTGTCTCCCTGCTGGGAGAGTTAGATTGACTTCCCTCGGGGGAGGGAGGGGAAGTCCACCGGGGTCTGGCTGCTGTAGTTTATAAACACGTAGTGTGGACAGCGGGAGAGGGTGAGAGAGGTAGAAGGATGTTGAGATATTAAAGGGGAGGGGGGGAGGGGGGTCAGCATGGCTGTTGTCTGTAAATTAATTGATACTCTTCTTGGACTTCATCTGCATGCTTGTATTATATATTTTGGTCTACGCTGTCTGATGTAGAGAAGAGCACATCTCTGCGGTAGAAGACACTGGTAGTAGTTGTAGAAGCCTGGTAAACCAGACTCATCGCAATTTTTTTTTGACATTTTCATGATTTTCACTGTTTCTCTCTCAGGCTGACACTGAGAGACTAATGTATGCTTTCATCACAAGCAGGCTGGACTACTGCAATGCTCTATCAGGCCTACCAAAGAAGCAATCTCTAAACTACAAATGATACAGAATGCTGCAGCACGAGTCCTCACTAAGACTAGACGGAGGGCACACATCACACCAGTCTTACAATCACTACACTGGTTACCTGTCAGTTCTAGAATAGACTTACATACTTTTATTAGTCTATAAATCTCTCCACAGTCACGCACCTGAATACATTTCAGACATGCTTTTCAGGTACATGCCCAACAGACCACTCAGGTCCTCAGGTACTGAACTCCTAACAGTTCCAAAAGCCAGGACCAAGAAACACAGAGAGGCAGCTTTCAGTTCATATGCCCCCAACCTCTGGAACACCTTTCCAGAGTACATAAGAAGGGCTGAAACAATGGAAATCTTTAAGCCAGAACTCAATATGTACCTTTTAAGTCCAGACAACAATCACAGCCATAACCTAGAGACACAGAAAGGCAGCCTCCAGCCTGCTTGTGAATCCTCTGTATACATTGGTGTATATCCTGTTATGCACTGTGTGTATATTTAGATGTGTTTACAGATGCTTGTTGCCCTGCAACTGGCATGTTCTCTTTTAATATCTGTGTTGCTTTTATGGCTCTGGGTGCTACTAACCCTTTTCTGCCTTCCCTCTCTCTAGTGCCTCTCTCTCTCCCTCCTACCTTCTAACCAGGTCCAGTGGATACCCCACTGTCACCCGCAGACCACCCTGAGTCCGATAGATACCCCCGTGTCTGCTGTGGATGTCCAGTGAAAAAGGTATAAGGCACGCACATCCACATTAAAATCCAGGTGCTGGACAGAGAAATGTCAGCAATAAAGAAGAGATTGTCCGCATCACTGGTATAGCTCCCAATAGCCTATATTTATTGAGTAAGTACATTTGTCGACGAGGATAGACTCACATGCACAATTGCAGGTCCATGTTGGAGAGTGTGTCATATATATCAACAGTGGAAGAGAGACAGGAGAATTGATGTTACCATGGAGAGGGATGCAAGGAACGCTGCCAATTACTGGAGATAGGTTCTTAAGCATATTTTCAACATTACAATCACTCTGGCCACTTGCAACTTGGCCTTTAGAGGAGATTCTTTGACAGCCTAACAGAGGGAACTTTCTCAGTATAATACAACGAGCTTTTGTTAAATACTTAAATCTATTCAAAACAAGGTCATTAAAAGTCTCTTTTATCTGTGATCATGGACACCGCACAAAATACTATTTCCAAAAGAGACCAAATGAGCCACGTGTAGTGAGATGTGATAATCCAGAGGGATGAGAACAATACCGCCAAATATCCTGATAAACGAGGAGTTAGGGGGTTTTGAGGAAACCCAAAACGAGTCGCAAAAGAAAATCCTGGACAGCAGTCTATTCCGGCTTCTTGTCTTTGAAATCGAGAGTTGAACATGTCTTTGAATGATTTTTCACGGTGCCCACCCACATCCATTGTATGACCTAAACGGTGGTAGAGCAATTATCAGACTTTCTCAAAAGTTCTAGTTTTGTCAACGTTTGTATATGATCATAAGTAACCTTAAAACAGGGCTAAACATGCAGTTTCCCTTTACTACTCCTTTAATAAGTTTGCTGAGCACAACCAGGCGTGTTGTCTTATGTATGGGGGGGGGGCATGAACTAAAATATTTGCACTGGGGCCAATCACAACTAAATGAGGCTACTGTGTAGATCAGCCTGGTCGACCGTTCAAACTCGTCCCACTCCACCCGATATTGGTCTGGCCAACCACTCTTTTGATCTAATATGAGGGTTTGATAAAACAACTGCATCTACTTGATATGCTCTGAGTGGTTGAAGGTCTATCCAATTGTGCCCAGAGGTATTTTGCTCTGACTGTTGATGGTGCCTCTTGGAAATCGAAAATTAACGCAGGATTGCCTTCGCATTTTAGTGAATTGGGTCTGGCGATGCCAGGCTAATGAGCCATGGGGTTAGGCTATCTGAAAATGGCCCCTCTTCTCACTAGCTGTGGTCTTCTACCAACATACGGTACTATATACTGCACCACAAAACCACAAAGGCGTACTTGAACTGCATTCACATTCATCTCTTTAAGTATAGACTTCCACAATCAGCGTTGTAGAATCCACTAACAAAATGGTGCCGATAACTAAGGAGGAAGACTTGGCTAATAGTGAGGAACGTTCTTACAAAATCAATACTGAAA
>NC_140242.1:29992187-30022187 GCF_949987555.1 Borostomias antarcticus
TCCAGTCAATATTTTAGAGGGGCAGTTGCCGGTATTTGAGATGCTCTTGCAGAAATTAAATCCTTATCACCTGTCTCCCAACCAACCTTGAAATTCCCTGTAAACACCCAAAGCAACTTTCACCACTTGACAAATATAAATACACAGTGTATTGATTCTATATCAAACCAATCCACCATGCCCTAAATCAAACATGGTTGGTAAATTAAATCGCATAAAGATGTAGACCGATTCTCATTCTAATTACCAGGCAAGGTCACATTGGCAATATTCCTGATAATGCTGTATATTTCCACCTGCGATCCTGGAGATTAAATGGGCTGGGATTGTAGAGGGATTACACCTGCTGTCCAACGGGGGAGATATTGGGGATGTCTCACCTCTGTCAGCAGATACATCTATCACAGGGGGGGGGGGGTTACTGACCTATTGCCAGGACCACTAACCTCTCTCAACATCATCCACTAACCTCTCAACATCATCCACTAACCTCTCTCAACATCATCCACTAACCTCTCAAGATCATCCACTAACCTCTCTCAACATCATCCACTAACCTCTCAAGATCATCCACTAACCTCTCTCAACATCATCCACTAACCTCTCAAGATCATCCACTAACCTCTCAAGATCATCCACTAACCTCTCAAGATCATCCACTAACCTCTCTCAACATCATCCACTAACCTCTCAAGATCATCCACTAACCTCTCTCAACATCATCCACTAACCTCTCAAGATCATCCACTAACCTCTCTCAACATCATCCACTAACCTCTCTCAAGATCATCCACTAACCTCTCAAGATCATCCACTAACCTCTCAAGATCATCCATTAACCTCTCAAGATCATCCACTAACCTCTCTCAAGATCATCCACTAACCTCTCTCAACATCATCCACTAACCTCTCAAGATCATCCACTAACCTCTCAAGATCATCCACTAACCTCTCTCAAGATCATCCACTAACCTCTCAAGATCATCCACTAACCTCTCTCAACATCATCCACTAACCTCTCAAGATCATCCACTAACCTCTCTCAACATCATCCACTAACCTCTCAAGATCATCCACTAACCTCTCAAGATCATCCACTAACCTCTCAAGATCATCCACTAACCTCTCTCAACATCATCCACTAACCTCTCAAGATCATCCACTAACCTCTCTCAACATCATCCACTAACCTCTCAAGATCATCCACTAACCTCTCTCAACATTATCCACTAACCTCTCAAGATCATCCACTAACCTCTCTCAACATCATCCACTAACCTCTCAAGATCATCCACTAACCTCTCAAGATCATCCACTAACCTCTCAAGATCATCCACTAACCTCTCTCAAGATCATCCACTAACCTCTCAAGATCATCCACTAACCTCTCAAGATCATCCACTAACCTCTCTCAACATCATCCACTAACCTCTCAAGATCATCCACTAACCTCTCTCAACCTCATCCACTAACCTCTCAAGATCATCCACTAACCTCTCAAGATCATCCACTAACCTCTCTCAAGATCATCCACTAACCTCTCTCAACATCATCCACTAACCTCTCAAGATCATCCACTAACCTCTCAAGATCATCCACTAACCTCTCTCAACATCATCCACTAACCTCTTAAGATCATCCACTAACCTCTCAAGATCATCCACTAACCTCTCAAGATCATCCACTAACCTCTCTCAAGATCATCCACTAACCTCTCTCAACATCATCCACTAACCTCTCAATATCATCCAATCTCATCTATTTAAATAACTAACCTCTCTCAAGATCATCCAATATTATCTAGTGGGAAATGCTTGTTTGTAAAGTTATATTGACCAGGTGGTACGGGAGCCTGTCTCTGAGGCCATCTCAGATTGCATTTATCGTTGTTTTCCTCATACTGTTTTAACACGCTGCCTGGAGATACTGATCTGAGGAGTCAGTGTGATGGTACTGCTTTGCTGGGGTGCGCCACAGAGGACAAGCAAACTCACTTTAACGTTGTCATCTCTAATGAGGAAAAGAGTCTGGAAGGTAAACATCACACAACCTCAAGCGCAAGACGGCAGATATTAGAGGTGGAGCATCGAGCTGCATTCAGATAAGTGAGAATATCAGGAGACTGGAGGGTTTCATATTGGGGGGGGGGGGGTTATATAAATTATATAGTCAATCAGGCCCTTGTCTTCCATAGTTTGCCCTCTTATCAGTGGGGAGAGAAATGTGTGTTAATCCCACAGATGGCCCAGACCCGCCAGCAGCAGGAACCCCTTCTGCTTTGGCCAATTTATCTCCATGGCAAACTGGTGCCAAGTGGCTGGAGTCAAGTATTGTCTCGATTACACTTTTTTACTCTCAGGATTGGGCCTTGATATTAATCTCCCTCTCATAGCTGCCAAATGGATTTCTCATTCCAAGCCCATCCACCACACTTCCCTACGCCCCTCCCCACCTCCCAAACAAGAAGAAAACTAAACAAGAAAAGTTTGAGAAATACCGTCTATGTCAGCAGTCTCCTACCGCCGGGCCGAGGACCGGGACCTCATGTCATTTGAATCCTCCTTCCTCTTCCTCCTTCCTCCTTCCTCTTCCTCCATTCTCTTCCTCCTTCCTCCTTCCTCTTCCTACTTCCTCTTCCTCCTTCCTCTTCCTCTTCCTCTTCCTCCTTCCTCTTCCTCCTTCCTCTTCCTCCTTCCTCCTCCTTCCTCTTCCTCCTCAAAGCGCCCGAACTCCATCCAGTGCTGCGCAGCAGCTATGATGTTTGTTTTGAATATCCATATTTGTTTGGAATTGTATTGTTTGACATGTTTCTGTTATACTATTGTTTTTCTTATAGGCCTAAGAGCACATTCCAGAGCTACATGCAATTGCTGTGGATCATTGATTGATTGATGCTGAATATGGAGGCGGCATCTGAACCTGATTGTGTTGTTTCTATACATGTCATTTCCATTGTTTTGTGTTCTGAAGTTGACTTCCATGAGATGATGCCTCAGTTTGAACATGAGCATTTGATTGAAAATCAAATAAAAAGCAGTAAAATTAAGACAAACTCCTGAAATTTTATTTCCACACTAACAGGCCAACTTAAATATATATTATATTACATATCAATTACTAATCGTTATATAAAGGCCTGTCGTGACTAATGCCACCCCCTCCCCGGATGGCTGGTCCGTGAAAAAGTTATTTTTGGGTCTTTGCTCCTCAAAGGTTTGGGGGCCGCTGGTCTACGCTACAAACAGGAGATAATCGCTTCAGCATTCATTAGCTAGTTTGACGCAACTGCATTAAAAAACGACACACATGGAACACGTTCTCTCTCGTAAGAATCTGGCTGTTCCATCCAGTCAATGCATGTTTGTCAAGCCAGCTCTTGTGAGGAGCAGAGATCTACGGCCTCTTTCATATTCAGAGAGTGAACTCACAGAGTGCCTTAGCGGGGGCTTTTCACACCCCTTTGTCCGCACGCCCCAGACCCCCCCTCTAATGAGATGCTAATCCTTGGCAACTTATTCCAGTGTTTGGACCAGGAAAGGGATTCATTTATTCAGTATATTCGTTGTACCTGTTCTGTCTAGCGAGATCTGGGCTCGCTCTAACATCACCTGCATTAGAAAGAGCCATATTTAAAGGTGACCTCTTCTGAGGATCATTACACCAGCTGCTACTTCCTGATGTATTTCCTGTTGCATCTTAACTCTCCTTTCAGCAGGAGCTTGAATTATTCAAAGAGACGTTGGTGAAAGCTGCTATTCATCTTCAGACTCAATCTGCACTTGCACACAGGTACGACTACGGCTCAATAATAAACCTGGGATCCATTATTTCTGACCTGATTCTGTCATTATTATTGATCTTATGTTTAAATTAATGTACAAACTGCTATATCCTATTCAGCAAATAATTTGCCCTCTAATTTGTACTCTCTAATTTGTATATTTCATAAGGCAGTGACTATACTTATAGATCGATTTCAAGCATTTTAGACATAAATACCTCATATTTGTGTGATGGTGTTGGTTAGGTTTGGGGATGTAGGGTTAGGGTTAGGGTTGGTTAGGTTTGGGGATGTAGGGTTAGGGTTGGTTAGGTTTGGGGATGTAGGGTTAGGGTTAGGGTTGGTTAGGTTTGGGGATGTAGGGTTAGGGTTAGGGTTGGTAAGGTTTGGGGATGTAGGGTTAGGGTTGGTTAGGTTTGGGGATGTAGGGTTAGGGTTAGGGTTGGTTAGGTTTGGGGATGTAGGGTTAGGGTTAGGGTTGGTTAGGTTTGGGGATGTAGGGTTAGGGTTAGGGTTGGTTAGAAGAGCAGGTGTCTCTATTCTTACGGCCGCCGTGGTTGTGAGGCCTTTATACAGGGTGAGGTGAGAATAGTGGGCACGTCTATTCTTACAGCTGCCGTAAGAATAGACTGGGTCATTTCATAAAGCAGCCTCATACGGAGGCCCACCGCCTCCATGCTAATCAGTGGTTTCCTATTGGGTGTTTGGTGCCTGGTCACCTCTAGAGGACAAGCCCTTGCCAAGCAGCGCGCCTCCACCACAGAGAGCTGTTTGACTTCATTACCATCAGAGTCAGCTGCCAGGAAATGAAGCCTGGGTTTTGGAACCCTCCAATAGCATGAGGGCTGGCGGCGTGAGGGGGGGTGATTTTGGTGGCTTCAGTTTAGTTAGAGAGCCAGCTGGTCCAGATCGACCCAGATAGCAAGAGACACCAGGCAATCTCGCTGACCACTCTGTTCCCTACTGAGTTCACCCAGCGCCACTCTCAGAAGTGCGGCCCGCGCCAAGAGGTGTGGTCTCTCTCCATTCAAATCAGCCTCTCTCTCCACTCGTGGCTATTCTCATCGGCGTATCATCATAATATAATGCACACCACTCCTATCGATCCTTTCACACTGCTCTTCCTTCAGAGCAGCCAAGTAATATCCTTAACCCCTGCTCTTGTCAAGACGCATGAAAATACCTATTCGATGACATCGGTATTCAAGAGAGAAAGGGTTTTACTGCTGTAAAACAAGCCTCTGTCTGGCACAGCACACTTCTTGGTTATTGATCTGTTGTTGCTCATATCATCCCTGTTGTTATGTAGTATCATTGTAATTAATTATTTACCCAAATGAGCCAATTAATTTGTCCGTTTAGGGGTATTGCTTAATGCCAGAAATATTCAATCAGTCTCACTGGATCATTGTCATTATGTTATAAATAAGAAATCAACATTAATATCCTGTTAATTCTCCTCAGAACAGAGACGACGAAGGTCAGGTCGGAGGAAAATGGTGATTTGTGCTTGCTGACATTTATTCCTTGCTTGGACTTTTAAGATCCGTTTAAAAGCATGCTTTTACCCTCCTTTCTTATTTTCAAAGATAATGTCAAGGACACATGTACACGTGAACAGGGATGCCGGTCCTCATTAATGACCGTATTTATTTTAAGGGATGCCCTTATCAGTGTTCTAATGAAATGGACGTTGTCACACATTTTAATGGATCTATTATTTTCCTTTTCAGAGTCCTTGGGGGATTGTAGAAAATGGTTGTAGAAAAAGGTATTCAGTTCTCTGAGACAGATTCATACATTTAAACATATTCTAAGATCAATCATAACATGTGCTGAACGTTCAAACATCCCTTATCAGTATAACATACAGAACATCACCAAAAGTGTTTAAGACTGCATGTGGAGTGTTTGAAGGTGGGGCAATACTCTACAATGTCCATGAAGCTGTTAAGACATTTCTACACTCCCACTTATGGGGCCCGTAAACAAGAGTGTTTTATCTGAGACATGGTGAATCTAGGACAGTGTAGTATTAATGGCCAGGGGACTTCTCTCCTGGGGACAAAGTGTTAATTCAGAGCAATAGGTTCTCTTCCCCCTGGATCAATGTCAGCACAAATTTCAGATTGCTTTCCTGATGCGAGCGAAGTTATCTGTGATTCAACTTTAATAGGTTATTGAACGGAACCAGCATTTAGGGAGCAGGGCCGTATTTCAAGTTATTGACATCAAATGCACACCACTTTCTCATTAGCATACATTAGGACAAACAGAATTAATCTTGACAACACTGTCAGGGGAAAAGCTGTACAGATAGCGGACAAGACAAAACAAATACACCTTAGCTTAAGTGCAAAGTGTGCACAAAACACATATCACTTCTGTATGTTTATGATATACTGTACTGCTGTAAGTAATATAATATCTCAGTCATTCACAAGGTGGACAGGAGAGCTCCACCAATAATGACTAAATCCAAGCCAACTCCTTTCTTAAAGAAAACCTCCTGGAGGAATCAGGCTTTAGAACAAACCACAATACTGAAACCGCTCTTACTAAAATAATCAGTGACCTCACACTAAGCTCTGATGTGACTTAAGTCTCGGTTCTTGTCCTCTTCAGTGCAGCGTTTGATACGATTGATCATGGCATCCTAATCAATAGTCTTGAAAAGTTGGTTGGTCTTTCTGTATCCTAAACTGGTTTCAGAACAGGCATCAACGAGAGAAAGTTTTACATCAGGCTTGGAGAAGGTGTCTGGGAAATATGTCTGTTTTGGGGTTGCACAAGGAAGCTGCCTTGGTCCACTATTATTCTCACTATACATGCTGCCACTTGGGGACATCATTAGAGAGCACAATGTCTCCCTAGTTCTGCCTATTAGACAACTACACATCTCTGCTGAACCAAATGAGGCTACAGCTATAAACCCCATCACTACCCATCTTTTGGCAATAAATAAATGGATGAGCAATAATTGATTTAAGCTAAATAAGGACAAAACTGAAACCCTACGATAATTATCTTATATTTAGATGTAAGCTTCAGGTCCCACATTATATTTCAATATATTTATTGGGTTTTCAGTTTTTAGCACAAAAATAACAGTGCAAACATAGACCATAATAATAAAACTGAACGGACAAAGACATAAACTAAAGTAAACAAAAAACAAAGATAATAATAAATAATAATAAAAAATAAATAAATAAACAGCTCTGATAGTCAAATCCATAAATAGCCCATACAGGAGGTTACGGAGGCAGCTTATATTGCAATTAGATCACAGCTTACACAAGGTCAAGACTAATAGAAGAGCGGTTGGGTCTTAGGTAGTTCAAATAGGGCTGCCAGACCTGATAGAACTCATTTGTTTTGGTACTGTATGTATAATACATGTTAGAAACCCCAATGGCATCAGTTCAGATACTACTTTATGCCGGCCATTGACAGATGGGCCTTTGTTATTTATCCATTGTAACAGAATACTTTTCCTAGCAGCAAAAGTAAGGAAGTCCCAAGTTTGTGCAAGTCCCACATTAACAAGGTGATGAAAACATCCTTTTTCCACCTTAGAAACATAGCTATTGTATGACCATTTTATTCATTCAAGCCGACTCGAATAAAGAAATTCACTTTCTACCGGACTCCTAGAAAAAACAAAACACTCCAGCTATTAACCAGAGCCAAGGGGAGAGAGCACATTAGTCCAGCTCTTAGCTCTGCACTGTTTTTGAATTGATTTCAAAATATATATCCTCCTTATATACTGTACAAAGCCCTTAATGGGTGAGGACCAAGCTACGTTGTTAACTCCCTTGTCAACTGCATACCTTCAAGAACACCGTGGTCATCTGCTGCTGGTTTATTGCCGGTTCCCAGCAACACCATTAAGAAGATTGGGAACACAGCCTTTGTCAATTATGCCCCAAAGCTATGGAAGCTATGGACATCAGGGGAGCCAGCTTGCTAAATATTTTTAAAAGAACATTCACATTAGCCTTTAGCTATGACTTTCCTGATAGAGGCCTGAATCTCTTTTTTGCATTTGTTTGAGCCAAGGTGGTAAAGTCACTGCTATGAGTTGCAGGCACAAAAGGGTGTCTCGACTTGAGACGCTGGGGAGGCTCTGCTGTTGCAGTGAGCCTGTCATGGAGCAGGTGGTTAAGCTCCAGGCCTGGCAGGCGAGACGTGCTGTGGTTCCTGTGCGGCGGAGGCCAGCGGGCTGGATGCCTGCAAGGATGGGAAGGTTGTCCACAGGAGTGGGACGCAGGCATCCTGTCACGATGCGCAAAGCTTCGTTGATAGGCAGGTCGATGAGGCGGGTGTGAGCGCTGCAACACCAAACCGGTGCGCAATATTCACTGGTGGAGTAGACCAGGGCTCCAAACCTAAACCCGAGCCCTGGTTGAACGACAGCACACGGGAAGCCCGGAGAATAGAGGAGGGCTGAACGTCAGTGGAAAAACAACAAGCTGCATGTGTCCTTTGACATTCTGAGGGACAGCTGGCGTAGATATCAGCAAATTGTCAAAGTTGAAAAAACGAAACATTTGTCTGATATCATTTTAATCAACTGCCACAAGCCTCAGGTTCTGTTTAAAACTATGAATGACATTCTTGATGTTGCCCAGTCAGTCCGCCTTGAAGCTTCCTCTGAAACATGTGAGCTCTTACTGCAGTTTTTTACTGATAAGGTAGCCAACATCAGAGCCAGCATCTCCACCCCGACACACGACCACTCTATTTTTGTCACCTGCCCGGCTACTTTTAGCCAATTTGAGCCTGTGTCTCTTTCCCAGCTAGAGGAAATAATGTCCCTTATGAAGCCCTCAGGCTCCCCCTTAGATGTCCTTCCCCCTCGCCTTGTCAAAGAGGCCAGCAGGGCCATAGGACCAGATGTCCAGAACATTATGAATCACAGCCTCGCAGGAGATGTAGCAGTAAATTTTAAACATGCTGTGGTACAACCGCTGATCAAAAAGCCTAACCTGGACGCCTCTGTCTTTCCAATTTCAGGCCAATCTCCAAGCTCCCGTTTCTTTCCAAAGTTCTGGAAAAAATTGTACTCGTTCAACTGCTGGAATTGTCTGTAGACCTCTGAGATAGGAGTCTATCAATGCACAGATCTGGGAAAGGAACACAAAAATTTGCAGCATTGAAGGTCTCTAAGAGCACAGTGGTCTCCATCAATCGTAAATGGAAGAAGTTTGGAACCACCAGGACTCTTCCTAGAACTGTCCGCCCGGCCAGACTCGGGGGAGAAGGGGGAGAAACCCGATGGTCACTCTGACAGAGCTCCAGCGTTCCTCTGTGGAGATGGGAGAATCTTCCAGAAGGACCACCATTTCTGTAGCATTCCACCAATCAGGCCTTTATGTTAGAGTGGCCAGACGGAAGCCACTCCTCAGTAAAAGACACATGACAGCCCACTTGAAGTTTGCCAAAAGGCACCTAAAGGACTCTCAGACCATGAGAAACAAAATTCTCTGGGCTGATGAAACCAAGATTGAACTATTTAGCCTGAATGCCAAGCGTCACGTCTGGAGGAAACCAGGCACCATTCATCTCCTAGCCAATACCATCCCCACAGTGAAGCATGGTGGTATCATCACCTGGCCAATACCATCCCTACAGTGAAGCATGGTGGTGGCAGCATCATGCTGTGGGGATGTTTTTCAGCAGCAAGAACTGGGTGACTAGTCCAGATAAAGGGAAAGATGAATGCAGCAATGTACAGAGAGATCCTGGATGAAAACCTGCTCCAGAGCGCTCTGGACCTCAAACTGGGGCAAAGGTTCAACTTCCAACAGGACAACGACCCGAAGCACACAGCCAAGCTAATAAAGGAGTGGCTTTGGGGCAAGTCTGTGAATGTCCTTGAGTGGCCCAGTCAGAGGCCAGACTTGAAACCGATTGAACATCTCTGGAAAGACCTGAAAATATCTGTGCAGCGACGCTCCCCATCTAACCTGACAGAGCTTGAGAGGATCTGCAGAGAAGAATGGGAGAAATACCCCAAATACAGGTGTGCCAAGCTTGTAGCACCATATCCAGGGAGGCTTGAGGCTGGAATCGTTACCAAAGGTGCCTCAACAAAGTACCGAATATCAATCAATTTCAATCTTTTTATTTTTAATTAATTAGCAAAAATTCCTTTTGCATTCCTTGAATTTTTTTTCATTTGTCATTATAGGGTATTGTGTGTAGATAGATGAGGAAAAAAATAATTGAATCCAGAATAAGGCTGTTACATTATAAAATGTGGAAAAAGTGAAAGGGTGTGAATTCTCTCCGGATGCACTGTGTATATATATATATATATATATAATGTTGTATTTTACCTGATTTCTTATCTTTATCTTTTATTGTGTTTCATCTTCCATCTTATTTTTCTTGCTTTTTGTTCATTTCATGTCGATTTTTATGTGACATAAATTTGTTGTAAAACACTGAACTGCATTTATTGGTATGAAATGTCCTATACAAATTAAGTATTATTATCATTATTGTTGTTGTTATTATTATTATTATTATTATAATTACTACTACTACTAGGGGGCTTGAGAGTGTACAGGTCCTAAGCATATAATTACTATCCTGGTGAGACCATCCTGATCTAGTGAGCTCACATTCTGTTTCTCTCCACAGCTCAGTCTGGCCTTCCCCCTATCTTGAATGATTATCGCAGGCAGGAGTACTGACCTTGACAGATAACTCCTTCAGCCAATCACCGTAACTAAACGTTTTCCAAATCCAGTCAGAAGAACGGCGAAAACGTCTTTGCCTCCCATAAACTCATGCATACTCTGGTTCTTGTTTAATTGCTATTATTGAGTCTATTTATGCAACACTGCCCTTATGGCTGTGTTTACTCTGCTAATGTTAATGTTACTGCTCGTTGCTTCGGGAGACTGTTTTGCCACGGGAACCAATCAGGGGCTGCGTTCTACTGGGGGACAGAAAAGCAGTCAGAACACAGTCCCTGATTGGACTGGTCAGAACACAGTCCCTGATTGGCCTGGTCAAAACATAATTGGAGAATAATGGTTTGAGATAGGGGGGCGTCCAGATTGAGCTGCAGAGCGGAACTGAATGTGTGCTGGCGAGATCAGGATGGTCTCCAAGGTTACATAATTACATCCCTAACCATGTAGTGACCTAACACATTGCTGCACGGCAACACATGTCCCTGAGTTTAGCTCTGCTCCAACATGACCAGGACAGCGTGAGAGCTGCAGGGCAGAGCACCTGAGGTAACGGATCTACTGTTGCTTCAACACTCAGGCACCTGGTGACCATTTGATGATTCATTTCAGGCGGCTTCCAGGGAGACCAGCCAGGCTTTGTCACATACTACAGCTCTCTAACAGGGAGACCAGCCAGGCTTTGCCACATACTACAGCTCTCTAACAGGGAGACCAGCCAGGCTTTGCCACATACTACAGCTCTCTAACAGAGAGACCAGCCAGGCTTTGCTACATACTACAGCTCTCTAACAGAGAGACCAGCCAGGCTTTGCCACATACTACAGCTCTCTGACAGAGAGACCAGCCAGGCTTTGCCACATACTACAGCTCTCTAACAGAGAGACCAGCCAGGCTTTGCCACATACTACAGCTCTCTGACAGGGAGACCAGCCAGGCTTTGTCACATACTACAGCTCTCTAACAGAGAGACCAGCCAGGCTTTGCCACATACTACAGCTCTCTAACAGGGAGACCAGCCAGGCTTTGTCACATACTACAGCTCTCTGACAGAGAGACCAGCCAGGCTTTGTCACATACTACAGCTCTCTAACAGGGAGACCAGCCAGGCTTTGCCACATACTACAGCTCTCTGACAGAGAGACCAGCCAGGCTTTGCTACATACTACAGCTCTCTAACAGAGACCAGCCAGGCTTTGCTACATACTACAGCTCTCTAACAGGGAGACCAGCCAGGCTTTGCCACATACTACAGCTCTCTAACAGGGAGACCAGCCAGGCTTTGCTACATACTACAGCTCTCTAACAGGGAGACCAGCCAGGCTTTGCCACATACTACAGCTCTCTAACAGGGAGACCAGCCAGGCTTTGCCACATACTACAGCTCTCTCACAGAGACCAGCCAGGCTTTGCTACATACTACAGCTGTCTGACAGAGAGACCAGCCAGGCTTTGCCACATACTACAGCTCTCTGACAGAGAGACCAGCCAGGCTTTGCCACATACTACAGCTCTCTAACAGGGAGACACCTCCCAAGACCCCAGTGCTGACCGGATATTAGCAGCTCAGACACAATCTCACACTTTTCATCACACTTCTGTGTTCATGTTTAATATTGTAGCGTGTTCTCGGGTTAGAGTTATGACTATGACCAGGATAATTTATGATTATACCGCGGTTATCACAAATATGAAGGAAAATGGATTTAAGACATTAAATCAAAACTCGTATGGGGCTCCACCCTGTTTTGTACAGGGAAACAAGATGACCTTTATCAATAGTCTAATTTCATCATTTCATCAATCTCATTCTGTAGGCGGAGTCCTTGACTCAATCAAGTGACCTAAGATAATGTGATGACGCTCGGACGTGGTCAAAAGTTAATAATGTTTATTGAAATTATACTAATCAATTATCAAAATAATATTATAACACAATTAAAATAACAGATGGAAAAACACATGTGGCAATATGAAAACACAGCAGGAATGAAAAGAATTATGTCAGATTACCACAGCCTATCCTAAATCTTCTAAGCTTAAACAACACTTTGGCATCACCCCACATCAAAGAGAATGCATGGATGTCAACCTTACAGTGAGAGGTGCGCGTTGTCTGGGCGGTGTTGTCTGGCTCGAAGCATGGAGGAGGCACGTGACTGAAGGTCGCTCGGTTTGATTAAAGGGGCAGCGCGCCTGCGCTCCCGTTGAAACAGTGGTAGTAGCGTTGTTGCGCGAAGTTGATGTCGCAGAGTTCAAAGTTAAGTTTCAGAGTTCACAAGTTGCAGATATCTCATTTAAAACCTCTGCTCTCGCCAGAGGTGGATCTTTGAAGAGTTGGTGGAGATTCCTAAGCCCTATGTCGACTCAGAGTTCTTAGATAGCGGTTCAGCATTCCACAGATACAGGCTGATTCTCACCAGCCGGCGCAAACTTAGTTACTGGGTCACGTGTTACTTGGAGAAACACGGACCCTGGAAGTTGAGGGTTACAAGAGAACAAGAGAGAGAGAGTTTCCTGTCTGATCGCTTTTAAGGAGCAGGGGTGAGGTGTGATAGGTGGGTGTAGACAGGCACGCGATTGGTCACTTGGGTCAATAAACCAGTGGCCCCTGTTAGCAACGTAAAACAGAGCTCACATTCTGTACTCCCTCTGGAATCATCAAATATCCCGGTTATGGTTTCAACATGATTATGACAATTCCACAACATGCCTAATCACCTGAATTAGGATTTTAGCTTCAGACTGATACCAAACACGGCTATACAGATTAAGCAGCACAGAATCCGTTATTTATAACATACAGTACAGTTGGGTTACCAATACAGTGTATCACACAATAACTTTATTCACCGGCCTTAGTCACATGGTGTTTGCATCATGTGGGGGAAGATGGAGCAGTTTCATCTTTATTAAAGAAACAAAGCAAGAATGGAGGTTCCTTTGTTCCACTGTGAGTGTCTGTGGATGTGTATTGTTGGCCTGGCCTGTCGCGGGGGGATGGGGGAGCAACAGGGTGTGAGAAGGTCTCTTATCAAGATCCCACATTCCAACCTGAGACAGAGTGTCCCACAATATCACAGACCTGTTGTGTGGTCAGTAGAACGGTCAGTAGACTGTGTCATGTCCTACACCACTACAATATGTATATCATACCTTGTTTGCAGCAATATTTTGAGCTAGCAGTAAATAGAGGAAGAAAGTATGAGGGGAAAGATACGGATAAATATTCAGTTGTTCAATGCTATAACAAATCTGAGGCAGCGGTCCTCAGCTGTTAGTGGGTTGTATCATGACTACGGTCGATGCCTCCACACAGGATTTCATCGCTCACAGTGTTAAGAGTAGACTACTAATATAAGCACATTTGCAAATACACAGGGATCATATCCTGAGCTACTGGGGTCACTCCTCAGAGATCAGCAAGGGGCAGAGCCAAGGGTGTGACATTCAGCATGATTGGGAATATGGCCCAGCTGTCCAGTCAAGCAGACAGACTGCGTCATGCACACAGAGAGAGCTGGAGCTATATATTCACTGTGACATTTGTGGACCTTGCTATTTCCGAGCTCTAGCCCAAGTGATCACTGACATTCAAACTAAAATCATGGCACTAGAGATTTTAACATTCAAAATGTCTTTGAAACTTAAGCATATGCTGTTTCTTTCAAAGTAATTAAGTGATAGGGCTAAAAAGCATCACGAAGCACGCATCCATTCTCTGCAAGGTCTAAAAGCCGGCTTAATTAATTTTTCACAAGCATTTCCACTAATGTATTCAGTGACTCGGAAACAGGGGCAAAAATCAAAGCTCTCACTGGCTCCTGGAAAGAAAGGACCATGTACAATGTGTATTCCTATGCTCATATGTTCTTTGGTCATGTTGTTGTAATATCAGTCTGTGCTTTTATTCAAATAAAGAATGGAAACGCACTTCGTCAACCCATATAGAAAGAACAAAAAACATTTCCAACCAGCTCTAGTTGGAGGTGAGGAATTGATGTCTGTGTGTAGAACATGAAGAGACCATTAGAGCAGTCTTTAATGTGAGGTAAGTCACAGTCGTATTATTGACCGACTAAGCCGGTTCTACTGTATGTTCATGCAAACAGATATGTTGATCTGAAATCAAACTCTGACCCAACTCTGCTGGGATTAACAGATGCAACTGAGACTGATGACAAGATGATTAGTCCCACCAGGCTTAGGGGCTGGAAGCACTCTGACTGAAGCATGTATTGATCATGTGAGCGGGAGGCGCGGCCAGGGTGTTATTATCAGCGGGAGGCGGGGCCAGGGTGTTATTATCAGCGGGAGGCGGGGCCAGGGTGTTATTATCAGCGGGAGGCGGGGCCAGGGTGTTATTATCAGTGGGAGGCGGGGCCAGGGTGTTATTATCAGCGGGAGGCGGGGCCAGGGTGTTATTACCAGCGGGAGGCGGGGCCAGGGTGTTATTATCAGCGGGAGGCGGGGCCAGGGTGTTATTATCAGCGGGAGGCGGGGCCAGGGTGTTATTACCAGCGGGAGGCGGGGCCAGGGTGTTATTATCAGCGGGAGGCGGGGCCAGGGTGTTATTACCAGCGGGAGGCGGGGCCAGGGTGTTATTATCAGCGGGAGGCGGGGCCAGGGTGTTATTATCAGCGGGAGGCGGGGCCAGGGTGTTATTATCAGCGGGAGGCGGGGCCAGGGTGTTATTATCAATCTTGTGAACCAAGTTTCTCTCTATCTGTGATAAAACATGCATGTGAGTGCAGAGGCACCCCCCCTCTCTTTCTCCCTCTCTCTCCCCCTCTCTTTCTCCCTCTCTCTCTCTCTCTCTCTCTCTTTCTCCCTCTCTTTCTCCCTCTCTCTCTCTCTCTCTCTCTCTCTTTCTCCCTCTCTCTCCCTCTCTCTCTCCCCCAAACATACACCAGTTCAAACGAGAATGCACACGCACACATACATTAGCACGACTAACAGCTTGGTGCACTGCTTGTCAGAGGGAGACAAATGTATGTGTGACTAAAAGCTCCCTGGGGTTAGAGTGGGGGTTAGGGGGGGGGGGGGTAGAGGGGGGTTAGGGGGGGGGTAGAGGGGGGTTAGCTGCATCAGAGCATTGGAAGCCTTTATGGTGGAGTTAAAAGCCATCCTTAAACTGTAGACTCCCTTCATCTAGAAACCAGACCCCCGAACCATGCAGCAAGAGGGTTTAAACTAATACACTATTTGTATTGGGGTGAAACGGTGTCTGGTTGCAGGTGGGGGTTATCTGATTAAATGGTGATGATGCATATCTGTGAGAGCAGCTGTCCAACAGGCCTGTAATTCATCCAGCCGGGGAGGGAGGAGAGGAGGAGGAGGTGGAGCCGGAGTGGAGCCGGGGAGGGAGGAGAGGAGGAGGAGGATGGAGCCGGAGTGGAGCCGGGGAGGGAGGAGAGGAGGCGGAGTGGAGCCGGGGAGGGAGGAGAGGAGAAGAGGAGCCGGAGTGGAGCCGGGGAGGGAGGAGAGGAGAGGAGGAGGATGGAGTGGAGCCGGGGAGGGAGGAGAGGAGAAGAGGAGAAGAGGAGAAGAGGAGGCGGAGTGGAGCCGGGGAGGGAGAAGAGGAGAAGAGGAGGCGGAGTGGAGCCGGGGAGGGAGAAGAGGAGAAGAGGAGGCGGAGTGGAGCCGGGGAGGGAGGAGAGGAGAAGAGGAGGCGGAGTGGGTTACACCTCACACATCTCACCCCATCAGGGCTGCTCCACCTGGGATGAACATGGGGATGTCTTTACATAATGTAGGCGCAGGGTGTGTGAGTGAGTGTGATGCTAGCGGGTTCTGGCTGGTGGTTCTGAGGGAGGGGGTGTGGGGAGGGTAGCGGGGGGAAGAGAGCCAGTGGAACTCTCCACGCCCTAATTGACAGGCTGGTCCGGACGCAGAGCTCTCCAGAAAGCCGGTCACTTTCACGCTCCCCAGCTCTCTGTCTCTGTCAGGGCTGGGGGGGGGGGGGTGCCAGACGCCAAGCTCACTGGGGGACCTGATGTCACTCTCACACTCCTCTCTCTCTCTCTCTACCTCAATCTCTATCTCTCTCTCTCTCTATCTCTCTCCCTCAATCTCTCTCTCTCTCTCCCTCTCTCTCTCTCTCTCTCTCTCTTCTCTCTCCCTCTCCCTCTCTCTCTCCCCCTCTCTCTCTCTCTCTCTCCCTCTCTCTCTCCCTCAATCTCTCAATCTCTCCCTCTCTCTCTTCCTCTCTCTCCCCCTCCCTCTCTCTCTCTCTCTCTCTCCCTCCCCCCCCCCCTCTCTCTCTCTCTCTCTCCCTCTCTCTCTCCCCCTCTCCCTCCCTCCCTCCCTCCCTCTCTCTCTCTCTCTCTCTCATCATGTCACTGTGGGGGACGGGGATGAAGGATGGCCAACACAAACACAACACCTGTGTGGGGAGAAAGTTTCCAAAAGACGAGACAAAGGCATGCAGGAACTAGCAGGAACCTTCAGATGGAACCTGCAGTTCTCATATAGGTCTATTCATAGAGTCTGTTGACCTGTGGAGTTTGTATCAGTAAGACATGCACAGCGGCAGGCCAGAAGAAGTAACCCCTACTTTAGCATGTTTGGAAGCAACCTGGATTTGCCTGTAGTTAAATAGTCCATAATGCAGATTTGGTCGATTGCTTTTAAATATTAACAAATCAAATAAAACATCATAACACATCCATCTCTATCTGTATGCACATATTGATTTACATATTGATCTGTCTTCTTCCAACACACATGATTTGATGGAGTGATGAGAGGATCCCGATCAGCCTAAACCTAATCTAACCTAATCTCCCACCATCAAAATATTCAATTATCTATGAACACAGACTTTGCTCTCAACACAGCTTCACAGGCTGAGAGAGAACCTTTAATGGCTCCACTGTTAAGACAGATTTGAGATTTTAGACGCGCACACACACACGCACACACGCACACACACACACACACAGTCCCCCCCCACCACACACACACACACACAGTCCCCCCCCCCCCACCACACACACACACACCATTCTCTTGCCGCTTTGTTAGCCCCATGAATAAAGGCAGGAGAGATCTGTCCTTGCTTAAAGCAAAATGTGCTAATGCCAGAGCAAACAGCGCTGAGTGTCAGAGCAAACAAGTCCGATAGCGCTGAGAGAGAGAGCCACAGAGCCACAGAGCCTCAGAGCCACAGAGCCACAGAGCCACAGAGCCACAGAGCCATAGGGCCACAGAGCCTCAGAGCCATAGGGCCACAGTAGCGCTGAGAGAGAGCGCCACAGAGCCACAGAGCCACAGAGCCTCAGAGCCACAGAGCCACAGAGCCACAGAGCCTCAGAGCCACAGAGCCACAGAGCCACAGAGCCACAGAGCCTCAGAGCCACAGAGCCATAGAGCCACAGAGCCACAGAGCCACAGAGCCTCAGAGCCACAGAGCCACAGAGCCATAGAGCCACAGAGCCATAGAGCCACAGAGCCATAGAGCCACAGAGCCATAGAGCCACAGTAGCGCTGTGCTCAGAGCCACAGAGCCACAGAGCCACAGAGCCACAGTAGCGCTGTGCTCAGAGCCACGGGGCTGGCAGCGCACTGGGGAACAGATCCACCATGACAACGCTCCACAATCACGCTGAGAATAACTGACAGAGAACACAGAAAGAAAACATCTATTACTTGAGTCCTTGTTGAATCAGCTTTATCTGGATGTGATGAATCAGAGTCAATAATATAATCTTTAATTATACATGATGGCATTATGCCAGTCAAATAATGTTCTGAATGGGGACAAAAAAAAGAGATCTGGGATATAATTGTTTGATCTTGTCTCGATATGAAACAGATGAGTTATTTATTTTCCTCTGCCCAGTAAAGATGTTCTCATGTTATAATGACATGATTTTGAATCAAGTCATATCTCCATTAGGATGTTTTCTAAATTTATAAATAGTGAATACCTACATTTTCAGGCTATCTGTGATCTTTTATGTGTGTGTGTGTTTATGTATGTGTCTACAGAGGAATAACGACATGTTTTGATTTGAGTATTGTTCAAAACTAATTTAAAGAAAAAATATGTAATGCATCTTTGGTGCCTGGAGCAAAAAGATATTTCCTCTCCAATAACTGCTTTTGAAATAACAGCATTCAGACGCATTACATTCAGTCCAAATCTACAGATTCATCTTAACTTCAATGTTTTGGTGAGGCCAATATTAAAAGTAAAAATAATAAATACAGCATCAATGAGAAAATGAATCAGTGTATGTTTACTAAAAGCTAAATGACCAGATTAAATGATACGACATCACAGGATTCCCCAGAACCCCATTACACTCATTACTTAAACCAAACATCTGGACTTGCATGATCAAACGTAACTCATGACACCGAGCCAGAAGTCACTTCTCATAAGCCGTGAGAGAAAGAACGATGAAATATGTAAAACAGAGTGTTTCTGTGTTCCTCCATGCGTGATCGTGTGTGTGCATGTGTGCATGCATGCATGCGTGTGGGTAATTAAGCCCAAATCACCTGCTATAATGGGCTAGTTTGTGCTATAATGGGCTAGTTTGTGCTATAATGGGCTAGTTTGTGCTATAATGGGCTAGTTTGTGTCCTTCAAGGCGCGCACGTGAAAACAGGAGCACAGTGCATGTGAGCGGTTCCCTCGAGCCGCTGCGTGGCTGGGCTCTAACATGTTAGCATGTCTCCTCCACCCCTCCACCCTGTCCCCTAACATGTGTTAGCATGTCTCCTCCACCCTGTCCCCTAACATGTGTTAGCATGTCTCCTCCACCCTGTCCCCTAACATGTGTTAGCATGTCTCCTCCACCCTGTCCTCTAACATCTGTTAGCATGTCTCCTCCACCCTGTCCTCTAACATGTGTTAGCATGTCTCCTCCACCCCTCCACCCTGTCCCCTAACATGTGTTAGCATGTCTCCTCTACCCTGTCCTCTAACATGTGTTAGCATGTCTCCTCCACACTGTCCTCTAACATGTGTTAGCATGTCTCCTCCACCCTGTCCTCTAACATGTTAGCATGTCTCCTCCACCCTGTCCTCTAACATGTGTTAGCATGTCTCCTCTACCCTGTCCTCTAACATGTGTTAGCATGTCTCCTCCACACTGTCCTCTAACATGTCCACACTGTCCTCTAACATGTGTTAGCATGTCTCCTCCACCCTGTCCCCTAACATGTGTTAGCATGTCTCCTCCACCCTGTCCTCTAACATGTGTTAGCATGTCTCCTCCACGCCTCCGTCCTGCTCCAGTGCTCCCAGCCCCGGCTCCTCTCGCTCTCCCCGTCACGCTGCCCTCGGGGGCGGAGGAAATGAGCCGCCATGCGTGGAGACGGCAAGACGCCTGGAACAAATCTAACTGACAGCCCGCATCCTCCCGAATGCAGATCCCACAGCCTTAATCTGGGACGGACCCCCTCCACGTCTGAGGGGGGTTAGAAGTCACAGCAGCTGTGATTTCTAACCCCATTCTAAGATGTTGGAATCATACTCCTAATTACAGCACTAAGGGAAGAGAGACTGTTCATTCTGTCAGAGGCGTGGAAAGCACCTTCAAAACTTTTAGTCGGGCTATATTATTGTCTTCTTCCCCCATTCTTTGGAAACCCCTGATATCAAAACTCTTTCATTTGCATGACGATGACATTCTTACAGATTATTAGAGAATAATACTATTATGTCATATTCTGTATCAGTGTCTCAACGAGAGTAATGCTTTTTAAGAAAGAAAATACAATTTAAAGATAAAACAAACAGTCAATCCATTGTTTTTTTTTGTGGGTTGTGTGACATGGCGCATCAGAGGCAGTAGTTGTTCTATCATTATGATAAGAAGGAATCCTTGGATACCTGGAAGGTGAGCCTATCAATGCTCAACACAGCCTATTAAGAGCTGACACTAGTACTTTATCATCACCAAAGCTATCGCTTTGCTATTCCTTCTGGAGAGAGAGGGGAGAATCCATCTCCTACCAGAACTCTGGCTTTAATAAATAACACACGCACACACACACACGCACACGCGCACGCGCACGCGCACGCACACGCACACGCACACACACACACACACACACACACACACACACACACACACACACACACACACACACTCGTAAGCACACACACAGGAACCAGTCTGACCGGATGTGAGAAGCTTATGGAAATTATTTCATTCATTTTAGTCAATCTGGCTAATGCAAAAATCATGTATGTCTGTCTCTAAATATTTAATCTTAACAGCAGTGAGCTTGAAATACAACCCTGGTGGAACATTACTTCTCCTCTCCTGAAAGGTACAAGAGCTCTGGAAGGAGCAGCTGCCAGGGAGAGAGGGACAGGGAGAGGGAGAGAAATAAAGTGAGAGAGAAAGAGAGAGGGAGAGAGAAATGATTTTGTTGCCATGTTCTTTCTGAGCTTCTGGTACTGGAGGCAGTATGAAAAGTAAACAGCCAAACCTAGATTTTTCTATTTCCTTAGAAGAAATGCGGTATTGTACCATGACAGAATACTGTAATCACAAGGTAGGAGAAAACTGTTTCTGCCCAGAAAGTGATGAAATGTACAGTGACACAGCTCAGGAATCCTACAGTTTTTATGGAAACATGTCCCTGGAAATAGCACACCCTTAGATTAACACAACACAAATAGGATTTCAATGACCTATAGTGTAAAGAGCTGACTCAAACATTTTCTTTCATGCCTCAAATGAGATTTAAAAGGACAAGAAAAGGGCTTTGTTACAAAAATCTATTGGACATTAAAATAAAAAAGACGTTATTCCAGAAAACGATTAGGTGTGTCTACTATACTGGGCTGAATTATTTTCTCTGGCAAATGTAAAAGTTTTATGTGAGAGAACAGAATACTGTAAGTGAGCACTTTTAAAAACTTTTAAACTTACCACAGAGAAGTCTTCTGCCGAGCAGTTCTGTCCACTGAAGTTGCAGCTCTTCAGCATCTCGTCCAGCTGGTGACCGGTCCTGTTGAAGATGTCCTGCATGTCCGGGGCAGGATACTCCAGATCCGTGGGCTTGTGGCCATCCTTGTTCTTGGGCGGCAGCCCGGTCAGGTTGGCCAGGTGATAGATGTCGGCGTCGGTGAGTGCGGAGAAGCGGAAGCGATTGATGTTGCAGATGGTCACGGCGGGGAACACCATCTCCGGACTGGCCTCCTCGTTCAGAGCCGTGACATGGGGGTGCTCCAGGTAGGAGATGGCACACTTTGCTGCGTGGTAGAGAAAGAGAGCCAGAGACGCCAGAAAGGCGAGCGCCCACAGGGTCTGCCGGATGCCCAGGCGCCCGGAGACAAAGATGTGGTTAATCCCGTGGAGAGAGCAGGAGTTGGCGAAGCCGGCCAAGTCCTTGGCCGGAGGTGAGCAGCTCTCCTCGATCAAGCTCGCCTTGTCCCCATCCTGCTTACCTTTCTGTTTCTCATCCTCCTCTGCAAATTTGATTTTGCAAACAAATTCGATCGGCATGTGGGCAGCCAGACTTGCGTTTGGGGTTTTGTTTTTGCGTTGACAGCTATGAGCTCGGGTTCCACTTTTCCCCGTTCTGTCGTCTGGCGTCTGTCCCCCCAACAGATACCAACTCCCAGAGAAGAGAGAGAAGAAGAGAGAGAGAGAGAGAGGAGAGAGAGAGGAAAAGGCAGGAGAGTTGTGCTGCTGCGCTGGCGGTGCTGCTGCTGCTCCTCCGATGCCAGAGCTCAGAGTGACTAGAGCAGTGCTGTTGCAGGCGCTCCGCTTGTCTCAGTACTTGATCAGCTCGCACAGTCTCGCTTATCAGCAGTAATACAGCTGTCAAAAGAAACACCCTTGCTCCCCGGCTCATGCCCACAGATGAAAATGCAGCATTTGGAATCGAGCTAAAGGAGGCAGGGGAGCTACTTAATAATTCATGAGAAGGCAACATTGTGATTATTTCCTCCTCAGTGGCGAGACCTGCCCCCCCCCCCCTCCTCCCTGCACTCCCCACACACCGCTGGCTTCCTCCACCTGTTTGAAAAGCTGTCTTACCCCTTGACTGTAAAGTTGGTGACAAAAAGGTTGTACTCCCCATGATCCAGTGCTTGATGTGAATTGGAGGGTGGGGGGGGGGGGGGGTCCCCGGAGAATGTATAATTGGGGCGATAATGAGGAGTAAGAGCGAAGTGGAGATGAGCACCAAGCAACTCCCAGCAATCAATCTTCTCTTTGGAACAAAAAAAAGTAAAAGACTATTGATCGGGGCTGAAGCGTCTGTCAGAGATTAAGGAAGGCAGTACAACGGCCCGTTCTTATCAGGAATTAATGGTAGCATCATCACGGTCCTGCCCCAATCTGAATTAGTGGACGCCTCCTGCTCTCAATCCAGATGATGCTAGAGATGTTGAAATAAAGTATTGATCTGCCCCCTCCCCCGTTGATCTGCCCCCTCCCCCGCTGATCTGCCCCCTCCCCCGTTGATCTGCCCCCTCCCCCGTTGATCTGCCCCCTCCCCCGTTGATCTGCCCCCTCCCCCGCTGATCTGCCCCCTCCCCCGTTGATCTGCCCCCTCCCCCGTTGATCTGCCCCCTCCCCGGCTGATCTGCCCCCTCCCCGGCTGATCTGCCCCCTCCCCCGCTGATCTGCCCCCTCCCCCGCTGATCTGCCCCCTCCCCCGTTGATCTGCCCCCTCCCCGGCTGATCTGCCCCCTCCCCCGCTGATCTGCCCCCTCCCCCGTTGATCTGCCCCCTCCCCCGCTGATCTGCCCCCTCCCCGGCTCAACAGTGCCTTTGTGCCATTAATGGCCCTTTTCCAGATTGCCAAACAAAACTATGCAAATAGAAGGCATACAAGTGGGCTCCCTCATGCATGTTATACCGCTTTAAACAGGCTGAGTCATGCAGGTCACGTCACATGGGGCTGGGACCTTTAGAGAAAAGGCATATTAAAAGGTGAATTGAACTGCTTTTAACACACGTGCCAATTCCCCTTAAGTCAAGACTGGGACAGTCCAGAGAGCACAGAAATGCCTGGTACAGTTCAGCGAACAGGAGACAACAAGGCTTTTAAAATGCTCTCTCTCTCTCTCTCTCCATTTTGTTTCTCACAGCAACATCTCATACTTGCTACATATACCACGCTGCAGAGAAGAGTTACTAAGTTTCTTTTGCCCGATTGATCTTAAATGTAGTATTTATCCTACGTAGAATTATTTAACTTCATAACATGACTCACAAATGAATGATTATCAAATAATTCAGTCACTACTACAAACAAATACTTAATCGGATAAAAATGTATGGAGTCCCCACTTATCAGTAGGAGCAAAAGCTCTCATCCATCTCTTGGAACCCGGAAGCTTCTTACTGTATATTTCCCCTCTTGATCGTCTCCTCCACCATGGAGGGAGGGAACCTTCCTGCTCGGGTGAATTCACACTAGAGAAGCTTCGTTCACACTGCAGTCAAAAGTGGCCCACATCTTTTTTTTTCTAGTTGTTTTTTTGCTTATATGCTACTCAGATATTTCTTTTCATAGCAGTGTTAACAGCACAAATCACCTCTGATCTTTTTAAATCGTATTTGTGCCACTTCCATCTGTGGACCTAAATCACGTCTGATTTTTTGCAGTGCGACCTCATTCTGAACAGTTGAATTCATGTGACTTTTACTTCCCTCTAGATCAACATCTGTCACAATTCTGCATGGCCGGGAGTCCCTCTGAATACAAACATGGAGGACAGCTACGTCGTAGTAGTCAGTGGAGGGACAGTGTAGTGTTATACCTCAGAAGTATTTGGGGTCACGTCGTACGATCTGTAGAGTCCCACTGCTCCTGGTCCTGACTCCATGCCCACACACACCTCCATACAGAAGTAGCAGCCATTGCTCTACAAAAAGACACATATATTTTTTAATTCTCTCTTTCTCCTTTCATCCTCGTTATCATCATCTGCTCATGAATTCGCTGGCTTCCGCTGCACATCAACTTATAAATGAACCTGTGAATGCTGACTTCAGTCAGTGGACTCCATGTTTACTTGCACACGACAGCGAGCTGCGTTTGATGTCTTTGTTTTTTTATATACATTTATTTTTCATTTTTTTCCCAGTTTTCTCCCAATTTGTTAGCTAATTACTCCCAACATATTGTCCAATTGTGCCATTTTTGCTGTTGAAAATTCCTTGTACAACCTGCGGATCAATTCAGGACTGTGACCAGTTCTGTGATATTGATATGTGATATGTGATATGTAATATTGATCACATTTAAAAAAAAAAAATAATAATAATAATGTTAACAGCTCCAAAATACAAAACATATCTGAGCAATAAATCCAAATTGATCAGCGAGGCTTGCAGTGTGAACGTAGCCGTAGTGATCTGAGGATATTGCTTGCAGTGTGAACGTAGCCGTAGTGATCTGAGGATATTCCTTCTCTGGGAGGACTAATGGCGTCATGGTTTAGTCATGCCTCTGCAGGACGCAGCATGATCTGCTAGACATTAAATGTTTCATCTGGTGAGTCCCAGAGGATGCTGGGATTTATTTAGCGTCTCTCCTGGAAGGTCCTGTTCATCCCGGAGGAGGGGGGAGAGGGGGAGAGCCCAGTTTCCCACAAACACATTCAACATGATAGGAAGGGAGGAGGGGGTTTAACAATGTTGGACACTTTCACATATCTGTCTCAGTCACAATGCTGTTTTCCCATCCGTTTATCTTGATAAATGGTTATTCTGTTCTCGGCGGGGGATAGAAGGCCCTCTGACCTGGTTTAGGATAATGTGTGCCAGGAGAGCAAGTGAAACATGTAGTAAGTCACTGAAACAATGTTACAATTTGCTTAAGTGAATTATCAGTCGCCTGCCAGTAATGTCATTGTATAGTACATGAGTGACCTGATTTACAGAGTTACTGCACTGTGTTGTGACAACAGGTGAAGTAAATGTTTCAAAGTGTCTGGGTTCGCCTCAGTGACTAAGGAAACATCATATTTCATTTCATTTTTGGCCCAGCCTGCAAATGTCACTCCCTAGGCCTGAGGCAATGTGCCACCTTTCAAATAAACGTACTGTCACTGACTGCACAAGTAGGAAATCTTAAAGTGCATTTATTTATTTGTATTCAACCTTTATTTATGCAGGGGATCCATCAATAGACCTGTGTGGGAGCAATTACTCAATGTGTGGGTTTTGCAGAGAACAGTCAAGACAAACTGAACAATGACATTTATACATTAGCCCATTTACTTAGGTATACTGCTCCTCTGTCGCTCAAACCCCTGAGTGGTTGGCATGAGGACTCTGCAGTATGATAAAGCTTTTATAACTTCTCAGTTTTAGAAGGTTTTTCAAAGCATTTTGTGATTCCAAAGAAATTATCTTTCCTTCCAGCTCTTTAGAAAAAAACCTTAAGAAAAAGATTTCTGCCGAGGCTTTTCGAATAAAGAGTGTGACCATAAAATGTATTTTTGAGATTACATCAGACAAGCCTTAAAATACCAGAGCAAATTTACTTTTTCGTCAACCAGATTAGTAATCATGGTTAGACAGATATTAATTAATTGACAGTACTTGATGGATTAGTGCACCTGCTACCACCTCAGCAAAGAACCAGAGAACCCATCTGAGAGAACCCATCTGCCTGGAACCGACTGAGAACCAGAGAACCCACCTGCCTGGAACAGATTTGTTGAACAAATGTCAGATTTGCATAAAAGCTACAAAATATCTTATTTATTGTTTTCCTCATCACTCGAGCTTGTGGGACCGGCTGAGAGGATATGCTGATGTTTAGTCTTTTTTGGATCAGTATATAATTGTGACACTGGAGTTGAGATGTCACAACACCAAAAATGTAGGAGTCGATACCAATACCAGTGAAATTACATGACTTTCGATACCCAATTCAATACCATGGTTTTTAAAAATCCCATGTAGCCTACTTCAAAATACAGCCTCCTTCAACAAGCATCAAACATCACCCTTTGTCTGATCCTGTGAAAGGAAGATTATAAGACCTTTTAACCTAATTATCAGGTATCCTAGCTCAGTCGCTAAAGAAACAGCAGGATACACAGGCATTAGGATACATAGGCAAGACCTTCGGGGCTAAAATTCTTCTTCAAGGCTTGAGCCAAGACTATCATAAGCTTAGCTATCTATGATTAATGTTTTGCGTTGGCTGGCTTTTTCTATCTTGCTGACTGAGCTGGCAAAACAACATGGCTAACTAGCTAGCTAGAAAAACAACATGGCTAGCTAGCTAGCTAGAAAAACAACATGGCTAGCTAGCTAGCTAGAAAAACAACATGGCTAGCTATCTAGCTAGCAAGTAGCAGATTGGCCGGGTTGATGCTCGATTGTCGTATCTGAAATGGTAGCAGAGCGCCATCTACTGTTGGATTTGACAGTTGTTTTTCATCACATCCCAGTTGAGTTAGCCTGATATCAGACAGAATTGTAAACTTGTTACACTCTATTGAGAACTTCCATTTAGAATCAGCAAACTTTTAGTGGGCAGATTCGAACGTCTGGGCCCGGGCTACAGTTGATGGGCTGTGCACGTAAATTCAAAATTTGACAGTTTAATAAGTTTAATGGGTTAGAATAATTATCTGGTTATCGGTTAAACGGTTAACTGTTAACATCCCTACAGGACTGCAGGATCAATATTGAGAGAGGGGAGATGAGAGAGGGAGATGAGAGAGAGACCAGATAGAGAGATGAGAAGGAGAGAGACAGAACAACAGACAGATGAGAACTTGTCTCTGGAGTCACAGTTAGAATCTGTAGTTATTAATTACAGTATTTCCAATGCAAAACATAATGTTTTAATTTATTTTGGGGTTTATTTATAGGGTTCAGACGGTTCATAAAACTCATTTAGTTAAAAAATAAAATATGAGAGAGAGGGAGAAATGAAAAGTAAATTATGAGAATGTGGAAATATATTTCTAAACTAATTGTACTGTATGCCAATATAAAATCAATTTGATACAGTTAAACGCAACTTCTGATATAAACCACGCCCACTTCCAGATTCTATCCGAATACAGATAGAATACATATAATTACAGATAATGACGTTTCGTGGAACTGTTTCCACGGACAGTTGGTATTGCTTGATCGTTCAGAAAGAGTATCTGAAAATCCTGCATATACCGACCCAGGTTGGAAAAGCAATCGGACAAAAAATGGCTCACACACTGCCAGTGTTTTGCCAATTTCAGCGGGAACGTTGCCATCAAAAATAAAATGTATCCACTCGGCTCTGCTGTCCTTTGAGCTTGGGAGACGGTCTGTGCTGCTTAGTACATCCAGGAACAGAGCATTTTCCGTGCAAAGACATTATGCTAACTAGCGGCCCCCGACTGTGACGTAAAGTGACACAGGAGATTTGAATGGCTTGCAGGGACTGACGTTTTTCATTTCGGCTGACCACAACTAAATGACTGGGTTGTTTGACTTCATACTTGGTGTGTTAGTAGGCCCATCAGAGACTCACATGTACATGCAAAAACAATGACAAAGTGTGTTTTGCAAACGTGGACCCCTTTAAAATGTTGCTAGGAGCTGCGGAGGGAAGTCAATGGGTTCAACTGAGGGAACTAAGTTAATGGTGGAAAGACAGAAGTCAGTCAATCACTTTTGTTACAACTGATGATTTGACAGGTAGGAAGAGGTGGGCGTACAAATGGGAGTTGGCCACACGGCCTAACACGCCCCCCCCCCCCCACACACACACACACACACACACACACACACACACACCGGAATGGCGCCTACACAGACTAACTACTAAAACCTAGGGGGACCAGTTGTTTTTTTTCAGAAAAACATTAAAACAGGAGAGTAAGCTGAACTTCAGTTTAGTCATCGTTCATAAGCACTTCCTTATTCCTCCTCCACACATGAGCTGGTGCGGCATGCAATGTGGGTAGCGCATTAACAAGAGAAAACAAAATCAAAACACTACACTAAAAGATGACATTTCCTACATTTTGTCCAACTGAAAAGGCACTTGCTGCCACTCTTCCACTGTGTTCCGGCACTGGAAAATAACAATACAATGTGTGTTATTTATTTGGACCCTGAGTCAAGGTAAAATGAATGAATTGCATAACCCATGAAATGTACAGGCCACTGATTGTCCAGGTGGGTGATACACCTCCATTCACATGCATCCTTTACGACCTGGTGTGATTGCACCCAATTGTCTCCCATTGTCGTCCACAATATGCAGGTGCTATTTTAGCATAGAGATGGCCCATCAGCATCTGATTTTAGCACAGAGACGGCCCATCACCATAGCCTGCATTGTGAAGGAGTGGACTTGTAGTCATCCATTGTTGTTCAAATGCTTACAGACTGCACTATAAACATCAAAGTATCTACAACAGATATATATCACATACCTTCATGTATTTCAATTCAATATGCTTTATTGGCATGAATGTCAGGTGAACAATATTGCCAAAGCGTCAAGAAAAATACAATTCATTTGCTTATTGCTTATGTGCATGGCAGCTTGTTTCTGTTCAGGACTGGTAGGACAGAAGCTAGTCATGCCACTGAAATACCCGTGAATTAAAATGACATGAAATAATGTCTGATAAACTAATATAGGTCTTGTCACCTGGACAAATCAGTTCCAATGCTTCCAATGCTAATCCAGCACAATAAGAATGGGATAGCCAGTTAGCTCATGAGCTAATACTACTATACTAAGAGCGCTGGCTTACAGCCATGCAAAAAATGATTGACTTGCAGGGCCATCTCTACTGCGATGGAGAGTAACTCCCATTCACCATTCAGTTCATCATCATCATCTTCATCCCGGAGTCAGAACATCCTACAGTACCTTTCATCTCTGTGAAAGCACAGGACTAACAAGGGTGCAGCACGGAGAGTAGCATATGCCTTTATGGACATGGTTCGTTGGCTTAGTTAGCTACCACACTGTAATAGTGCATGACAGTCAGAAGTTCCACCAACTAATGAGAGTTCTCATTATTTAGGCTGGATTATCTACTGAAGGCCGAGATGGATGTGCTGCTATATACGTGTATGAATATGCGTCGCCCCCAGGAGAAGAGAGGAGTTATAGGGAAGCAGTGCAGTGAACTGAGGAATTGACATGCTTGGCACACGCGAGCGCAGAGCTCAAGGTCCTTCCCCCAAACAGCCCCGAGGATCATCTTCATTCAAGTACACATGCAGTCCACTGCTCGGTTCATGCCTTGCATATCTTCACACCAGCACATTGATAGATGGGTGAGTGTCATAAGACATACGAGAGGTCAGTGAAAGATCATCTCCCCTGACGGCTCCGGAGCGTAAACATGTGTGTTACAGTTGAGGTCACTGGACTCTACATCACCCTGTGTCTCTGTAAAGCTGCCAATAAGCTCCAATCAGCTGTGCTTTTGATGAGGGACAGCTATCCCCATGGGAAACAGTCATACCAAGGCTTACCAAATGCTAAATTATTGACAAGACTGCAAATCAATCAACACAGGTTGTGGTTGACAATATGTAGGTTATCCAA